>NW_009229112.1:2819-13915 GCF_000690835.1 Fulmarus glacialis
TGCTGCTGCCTTCTTCAAGTCTCTGGTGTATGTATAAGTGTACTGGGAAGACAAAGGAAAACAAGGGCTGGTAGGATACCATCCAGTGGGTTGGGTTTTGGAGGAATAGCCTGGAAAAAAAATCAGAACTAGACTTCAAACAGTAACCTTTCAAATGCAAACTTTACCTGCTGCAGAACTGTGCCCTCACACCTCTTACTTGTGGATTAGTTTTTAGTTTGAGTTTCAGCTTTTAATTCATTCAGCAGATGTTGTTGGTTATGGGCAGATGTGGTCTGTGTGGCTTCTTCCCCCTCAAACCAGGAGTCCTTCTGAGCGAGTGCAGCAGGCAGCCCCAACACACTTCTCCACAAAGAACAGGCAGTGCTGGCATCCTCACGGTTCTTTGAAACTGATGGAAATTTGCAGAAGTCAAGATTTTTAATTAAAATTTATTTGTTATACAAAAAGCTGATTTTTTCCCCACATGAAAATGTTCCTGTTTTTCCTATGTGATTCTGTTAGTCATAAGCAAATGTGAGCAAAGAACAAATGAGTTCAAAGACAGTCTGGTGGATTGAGAAAGAAGGAAGGTCTCATGAGCTCCAGGTCCACGTGGCCACTCGGAGTTTTGTGGTAACATTAAATGAGCTTGTAACTTCATGAGGAGTGAGCCAGGAATGTAAACCAGCCCTGACTTTTCTTGCCTGCATATAATGGGGTTAATTGCCATGATAGTCTTTACCTGCAAGCTTAGGGGCAGCCCTAAATGTCCCTGGCTTAAGGGCTGGCATGGCCCTGGTAAACACAAGACACTGAGCTGGAGCTGGAGCAAGGTTGTCTACCCAGCAGTCAGCATTTTCCTTTTTTCCATGTTTCCTGCAGAGGGTGGTCTATCCACTCATATCCCCACTCAGGCCCTATCTGCTTGCAGCCTGATCTGGGCCCTGCTTGCTCTAACTTTTGTGTCCCCTGACCATCCCTGTGCATATCCATAGTCACCGGCTGATTCCCCTGGGACTCCTTGGGATTCCAAGTGTTGTTTGTCCCACATGGCTGACTCACAGTGGTTTGATGCCAGTAGCTCCCAAGCTCAAGCGATGCATAGTCGGGTTGGGTGTTCAGCTTTTACTACAGCAAACGACACCTGGAAATACATACTCTAACTTAAGGATCTGATGATCTCAGGCTCCATCGCTGTGGTCAAATACATCGACTTGCAAAAGGGGGAGCTTCCTCCCACTTCGTCCAACCTCTGCTCTACGGGTGAAAAGGGTCACCTCTGGAAACGCTTATGCTGAGGGAGCCAGAAGACCTTAAAAACAAGGAGAAGAAGTAACAGATTTACCAGTCAGCACACCAAACACATCATGGGACACACACACAAGCATCCCTTAGCCATACTAGCACTGCAAAAGGAAGTCAGCGGTGCAGAATAGACTTGTGCACACTTTCCAGGCATCTCTCTGCAACACAACTCTCCCATCTATAAAATGGGAACAATGATACTATCCCCACAGCTAGATGACATGAAATGTGCAAAGGGAATAATTATAAATTTGGTGAAAATGAGGCATTTAGTGTCCAGAGTCAGTCCTTTGTATTAGCAAAGTCCATAAACCCCCGAAAGATTGAAGGTTTGACAATATCAAAAGGTTGCTGAGAAATAAGCTGTTCCTCTGCTTCAAGGTTCATACTCAAGAGATTGCTTTCTCTGGCTGCAGAGACAATATTTCACTGAATGGGGATATCTGGAGTGAGTCCTCTTGGGACTTGGATTGAGAAAAAAAAAATCATATTCAGTGCACTGAAGCATTTTATAACTGAGCTTCAGTGAAAGTCAATACGAACCATTTACTCAGAGACAGGAGTACTCAACGTGCACATGCATGGTACAGGCCAGCTGTGCAGAGCCCGGAGGTGACGTATATTGATGTTAACTAATCCAAAGACCTCAGTGCCCCTTATCATGCAGCAAATAGAAGATTTTGAAAAAGGTTCTGATTTTAAACTCAATTACTCCAAGTTGAAGGCAATGACAGCAATTCTTATTCTCACTATAGAAAAGAAAAATTAAATCTACAGGATGATATTGATAGTCTGTGCGTTGCACCGACCATTCAGAAGTAGACACCATCCTCTTGACTGCAAAATCTTTCCTGTGCCACTTAGACCCCCCTACTGAAACACTGCGGGGAAAACCTCTCTCCACAAACATTTGAGCCAACAACCCTCACAATTACAAATACAAGTCTCTTGCCTGAGCCTTTCTCCCTTTTCTCCCACATCTTCTGAGGAGCTCTGCACCCTGCCTGGGTAAAAATCACCTACAGGGAATAGTTACCTAGCGTCATCAAGCAAACCTTGCGTAGTCAGAGGGGAGGATTCGCAGCACCAAATCTGAAGCCTCAAATAGCAGCACAATTATACTCTTTACTGGTGCATCTCCAGGAGTATCCAGACAAGCCACGGGCAAGTGCAGAGTAATTTTATCCTGATATGCCTGTCTAAACAGCAGATAGCTCTTCAGTAGTGTTCTCCCTCACTTGTTAATTTAATGCTTGATATATAGGAAAAATTAAAATTAAAATGTACCCGGCTGCTTCCTTCATTACTGATTCCATTTAGAAATATCTCACATCTCCCCACAAAATGAGCCAAACTGCTTGAGACACTTAAGAGCCTGTATTTTATTTTTAGATATGCCTGTGTGATTTAGGATCCTAAACTCCAACGAAGGTCAGATTTGCAGCACCCATGACATTCAAATCCCAGCCCCAGCGTGGGAGGAGAGGCTGTTTGGGGTGGACAAGCTTTTGAAAGACCCCAAGGATGTAGGCCTGTGAAAGACAAGGAGTAAGGTAGGGCTGACTCTCAAAGAACAAATAGCTGGAGTCAGGTTTAACAGCAGACTCTCTGAAGACTTCAGGCAGGGTAAGTTGCGCAAGAAGCGTACTGCTCCTCCAGCCACGGGGGCAACAAGGAAAGGAAACCAGATGCTTGCTTAAGACGTTGAGAGCCTTTCTTCCCCTTCTCCAAGGCTTTCCAAGCAGCAGCTGTGCACACGTGATGGCATGGAGAAGATGTCTGAAGAGGCAAAGGCAGTTCTGAGGCTCCATTGCATGCAGCTGCAAGAGGAGAAGGCAAGGACTACACTGGACCCTCGTTAATCCAGGTAGCTGGAGACCGTGGGGACCACGTGAGTAAGTGCAAGCTTGCACATCTGCGACACAGCAGTGACGCTCATGAGCCTGTATCCTTCAGAGACACTTCTGAGTTTTCTTATTAAAAAATGAATTCTTGGGCTGGAGACAAAACAAAAGAAACACTCAGTTTAAAGCGTTATGCAAGAGCCACAGAAGTGGCCACGGGTCAATGTTAGTTAACTGTGCTGCCAGAGAAGTGAATTCTGGAATACTTATGTCCCTCTCCACTGCTTTGTTTTTTCCATGGCCTACAAAACGAATGGAGATATTTCAGCTTGGAGAGCACATAGCGGAGGAACGAAATCCATCCCTTTGAAAACCCACAGAGTTACAGCTTTGCCAGCAAGAAAATGTGTTATCTGCACTCATCGGGAGGGGAAAGACACAAGAAAAAAGGGAATGTGAAGAGAGGAGAGGAAGAGGCAGTGAGAAAGGTTTGGGTTTAATCCGGATTAGTTGAGTGCTGAGGATGGACCCATGAACAGAGGTCTTCTGCCTGTCCTGACCCAAACACAGGGTAGACTATGAGGCAGGCAGATCCGGAGGTTTGACTGCTTTTCCAGGTCAGCCGGAGAGTGAAAGCTATGCAGAAAGATGTCACCCAGTGCCTCCAAATGAATCATGGAGATCACAGGAAAGGCGATATCCTGCGAGAGATGTGGAAGGACAATGATTTTTGCCCTTTATTGTCAAAACCGTACGTTTCAGAAAGGAAGGATCAGTGATAAATCTAGGCTGGGAAGACAAAAAATAATATTGGGGCAGATACGTAAAACTTCTGGGTCAATCAAATGATCAGTTGATCAACTGATCAAGTGCTTGATCAATAAAAGAGAGAGAAGGACTGTGCTAAGGACTGGCAAAGAGAAAGATGAGAAAAAGGAAGGGACAAAGGCTGGGAGAAATCACTTTAAGAAATGCCTAAATAGTCTACAATGCCTCCTCTTGAATAAGCATTCCCCAGTCGTCCTGGGGATGAACCCACGGTGGCCATTTGCTCTGGGGACTACTAACCTGTCTGTGAAGCGCCCATCTTTAAGAGCACTGAAAGTTTTCTATATGTATGGGGCAGACCTGAGCCCTGGGTTGGAGGAGACTGCTGGTGTGTGCCTTGAGAAGGAGAAAAGCTGGTACAGCTACATGTATTTATCGCTTGACAATCCCAGTCTGACCAAGTAATTCCTTCTCTGCAAAGGTAAATGAAGAGATCTGCGGACGCCGACGTCGAAGCACCTTGGGAGCCAGCTGTGGAGCTGGGCACGGCATCACATTAATGACCAAGGAATGAGGACCAGGTCTGGGTGCTGGTAGTGCAGGTGCTGCCAGGCTCTGCCACGGCCCATCACAGGGCGCTGGTGACTCCCCAGGGTGTCACAGCAGGGGTGGACTTGGCTGCAAAGGTCTACAGCAGCCTGCGATATGGGGAAGGGAAACAGAAGGAAATCTAAGTCGACACTGGAGCATAGTGCCAAGTGATCGCTGCAAGGGCAAGAAATTCATGATAAAACCAAAATGTACACTTGTTTCCTGTTCCAAGCACAAAATAAGACCAAGTGGTTAGACTCCACTGGCCTGTCTGCATAAAACCGAACACCCCTCCATCAGAAATGAAACACCTGAGCAGAAATTCCCATGTTTGCCTGGGTCAAAGTCCAACCTGCAAAAAACCAGGCGCTCAAAGCTCATGTAACTCGTCTGCAGAAGCAGCTGCCCAAGGTACGCTTGCAGGGTATCCAAAGCCTTCAGCAGAGACACGTGTATCCCCGAGATGATGCACCACCAGGGCTGGTGGCTCTCCGACTCTGCCTCCAGCCCCGCTCACGTCTCTCTCAAGGGACTCAGGGAGCCTGGGGTTTCTCTGACTCTGTTCCCGTTCATACTGGTACAAGGGAGCCTCCAGCCTCCCAAACACCTGATACACAAGACTGGGCTCACAGACCGGGCTCCAAAGTAAAGCAAGGAGGTTTGCAAGAAAAGCCTGAACATTTGTAAATACATCCATCCCTCAGCGCACAGCAAGGAGAGACACACTCCAGTTAAAAAAAAATAGACCCTAAGGTCTGACCTTTCAGTAGTTGAACACAGCCAAAGATCCAACCTGCCCACGGTCAACACACCGTTTCCAACAAGCTCTCCTTGCAAAATTAGCACGCCCTCAACTCCCTCAGCTCTTTCTTACAGTTCAAATTTGGAGCTTCAATAAGTATTTGGACTTTCTCGGGGAAGGCGTCTTTCTTCCTTTCTTTTTCTTTCTCTTTTTTTGCTATGTTACAGCATCCAGTAGGTTTTGCTGGTATGGATATGGAAAGTGCGTTACCATTTCTGGGTGAAGAGGGTAAGCAAATAGGAACCTATGTTACACTATCAAGACAGGGATGATTAATTTGTAGTTAACAGCCATTTACTTCATTATCCCTTCATCGAAGCTTGACAAATGTGAAAACAGCAATGAAAAATAGAAATTAATAGGAGTATTAGCACTGAATGCAACCTACTATAGATTTAATCCCCACAAAAGAGCATACAGGTGTGTTAGATCTTCTTTCTGCATAACAACCTTTTATCCACCTTCCTGTCCTTGGGCATAAATCTATTTAAATTTAAAGAGAGCTAGTTATATATACACCTGTGTGGCTGTGTGCATGTCTATACATATACATGCGTATGTGTAGAGCGGAAGGTTTTCTCATCAGTTGTCAATTAAGGCTGAGAAAACCACTTTGACTAAACTAAAGCACATGTACAGTTTGACCTTCTGGGTGGTTTCTCTCCAGGCAGCAGCTGCTCCCAATGTCCCAGCAAGGCGAGTGACCTGTGGGGTCCTGTCCCCACTTGGCCCTACGCTGAAGGAGGTGGATCGGCTCCGTGCAGGACGACAGGCGGGGAGCAGAGAGAAACACCCCGATGCCATTGAGCATCTAGCTGTTGCCCTGTCCCCAGGGAAGAAAGCATCAGGGCACCTCTGCTCCTCGTTAGTGCTCCCACCCTGTTGGGGTGCTCACATTAATTTGCACCTCCTTTTCATGCTTTTTTATGCATGTCTGCTTGGCTTGGAAGGTGCTTTCCACAAGAGCATCACAGAGATGCAAAACAGGGGGGGCTGCGTTTGAGTGGAAAGCGGATGCTTGCCCACTTTTGTGTAGGCATCTCCTCCAGCCCTGCAGCTATTTGAACACAAATGTGTGGGCTGTGAGGCCAAGAGGTGATTAAAAAATTATGTTAAAGCATCTTCATCCCAAACCTCCGTAGTACCTCAACTCAGACTATGTTGCAGCAACGGAGCGAAAATCCATAGTGGGGAGTTGTCCAAGTGCTTGCGTATCCTCAAGACAAAACTGAGGACCTGTAAGGAAGCAGGGAATTTCAGTCATTGCTACTTTCCTCACTGAAATCCTCTTGAAAGAAGAAATGTTATTAAAAGAGCTATTCATCTACCCTTCAAGGTGACCTGCGAATGAAGAGAAATGGGTTTGTGGCCTTATTTTTGGCTTAGTTATGAAGGCTTGGAAAGTTGGCAGGGATTTGAAGCAATGCTGGGATTTTTTTTCGCTTTGCCTATTTTTTTATAATTTTTTTTCCTGCTAGAAATTTAGTTCTTGTCTTCCCTGGCGCTCTGTGGCCAAAGAGAGAACAAGTGAAATCAAACCATGGCAGGGGACTGACACCAGTACATCCGAGAGAAGGACGCATAGTCACACCACCTCTTGGTTTGCCTCCAAAGGAGGAGAGGGAATACTTTTGGCTGCAGGGATTTTATTTCTAGATGAGGAGAGAAAGCATTTGTTTGGCTTTTGTTAGCCTCTATTTAACCTACTGATCTAAGGAAATCTTGGGTGAAAGTAAGTCTCTGGTAAAGATTTAATTCCCTTTCTCCTTTCACTGCCTGGTGGGGGAGTTCCCGTGTAAGTGGGGCTGGATGGAGAAGATGGAGAGGGGGAAAAACCCTTGTCTGTGTCAGGAAACAAAATGACTTACGCTAACAGCTCACAGGAAAGGAAGGAGGCAAATGCCTACATGGAAATTTGGAGAAATTATAAGCAATTAAGTACCCACTCTAAACGAGAGGTCTCCGACCTTGCTGAAAAAGAAAATGAAGGAAGACTGGACGTGATAGTGCGGCTACGGCTAAAAACGGGAAAAATAAAACTTGGGCGACTAGGGAGCAAGTACGTTTTAGTTCCTCTTCATACCAGAATGGGTTCGGTTTGTAAAGCTTTGCTGGGGGGACTGCGCTGGGGCAGGGGACGCCGGCCCATGAGGCCACTGCTGCAGAGCACATCACCGACGGGAGATACAAGGCCCAGCTCACCCCTTGGTGACACGGAGCTCACCGCCAACATCAGTGATGGACATAGCCCTCTTAGCCGTCTGGATGTCCTCAGAGATGGCAGCCCTCGGGATCCCCTTGCTTTCTCATGCTGCCTCCCCATCCCTGCTCCATCCCGGCACGATGCTGGCCGAGCAGCGCCGGTGCCACCATGCCGGCTGCCTCACGGGTGATGAGTAGCAGCGACGTGCTTTCTGCCTCATGCACCTATTTCAAAGCTGAAAGAGCTGAAATCATTTGAGCCATCAGCCACCTGCTCTCCTGGGAGACTCAAAAGGTTTCACCATCGTCCCTCGCAGGGAGGGTCTGGGCTATGGTGGCACTGCACATCTGACCTCTCTGGGCAAACTCCACCGGTGCCAGCCTCCAAGAGAGAGGACAACAGCTAGAGCAGTTCCAGAAACCTCTGTGGTTGCCCTCAAACTGCTTTGTCCTACGCGCACCACTGCAAGGCGACAGCCTGGTCCGCACTTCACTGGGAACGGAGATACCTGGTTTTCCAATTCCTTGTGCGGTAAGAGAGATGGGACACCAAACCTGTCACTGATTGAGAAACTTGGACTGGGATAGTCTAAAGGATTGTCCACAGTTGTAGGACAAAGAAATGAACAAAAAAATCTGATTTAACTGAATTTCATTTTTATTTTGCACTTTTTAATTATTGCTGTTGGGAGGATGTGTCCATCGTCTCTTACTCCAAAAGCCCTCACTTATTTCCATGCTAATTTGATGACTTTTTTCACAAATCTAAACTTTTCTTGCTGAAAACCAGCAGGAAGGATCCTGGGCTGAAGCACTAGACAAGCAGCGATACCAAAAGGCAGGACCTCAGTACTCCCAGGGCTTCCTAACAGGGGTCCGCTCTGCTGCCTGGTCCCACCTTCTCAAGCTTTGCTCCCCTCCGCTCAGCCTGAGAAATGTGAGGATGCAAAATAATCACAGAAAGAACTCGTGGGGTGGGAGACTGAGGAAGGAGGGTTCAGGGGAGCGCCAAGCAGAACCCGCGGTTTCCCACTGATCCCCTCGCCCTGCAGTTTGCTGTGTGGCTCTGCCCCATTTTACACAGACATCATTTATAAAAGCAAAAAAATAAAGTGATTTACTTACCGACCCTGGCCGGCGATGCCATGTAGGACTTTCCTGAGCACAACAGTTGGGCGACACCTCTAAGCAAAGAGCTCGGGAGCAGCTGAACCCCATTTCTGTGGCCCAGGAGTTGGGGTGCCATCCAGGATAAATAAAAAACAAATTAAGCAGCACTCTGAAAATTACTCGAATGGGTCATTAGACAAAAGCGCGGGACACCAGCGCTTGCTCCGAAGCGGTGAGGTTAGCAAGGTTATTACGAGCAGACAGGATGTGACCATGTTTGATTTCCAGCAGAAACGAGGTTGTGAGTCCCCGGCGGGTCAATGGAAAGGGGAGCTGGGCTGGGCCTCCTCTGGGCACCTTCCCCCTTGAGAACCACAGCAGCAACGAGATCCTCCAAAAAGTGCAAGTCCCAAATCAAAAGTCAAGCCACTACGAAAGGAAGGACGTTAACAAGATCTAATACTGCACTATCCAGAGGTATTAAGGTGTTGGAACTAAACCTGCCTTATTCCCGCTAGTGGTTGCATTTTAAGGAAACCTTTTAAAAGGATTATCTTCAGGAACTCTCTTTAAACAGCCTTTCCTTTAAGAGTCCTTCATGGTGATACTCCTATTAATTATGCTATGTGATACGGTTATGTATTTATTCAGGTATGGATTGGAAACACGAAGCAGGGCTAACATTTGCAGGTGTCACGTACAATATGGAGTCTGGTAACTCCAGCCTTTGATCTGGGTCGCAGTTGCATAGGGGAGCTGCGCAGGGCAGGCATCCACGCGGTAGCTGGTATCTACGTTGTCACCAGGTTGTTTGATCTCGGGGTGATTGGCTGGTTGCTTTATTTATACGTGGATTTTTTAAAAAGACGGGCAAGGACCCCCCAAGCGCCAGCTGAGGCGCTTTTAACAGGCAACCGTAAGAAAAATTATATGCGGATCTATATCCGTATCTAGCTGAAGATAAAGACGTATATTTTTATCTGTATATATAGGTATTTCCATATCTAGCTGTCTCTCTATTTACCTGTTTTTAACATAAAAAGCCAACTTCTTACACAGCTTTTGCTACTACATTTAGACCAGAAAAAGAAGTTATTCCGCATCCCTCCACTTCCAGCCTCTGCGAAGGTCTCCGGGAAATGACGGACGGTTTAGCAGCCTCCGTCTTTGGGCGCACGGTCTCATCCTCCTTGTAACTATTCCTGCGAGTAAGGGCAGTCACACCGAGAGCATGGGAAGAAAGAAGTCTCCTCCGGCCGGGTACGGCCCCACCTAACGCACAGCCAGCACAGCTGAAGGGCTCACCTAGGGCCAGTTTGGTTTAATACTTGAAGGTGTTACCGAGAGCAAGAGAGGTTTGCTCTCTGGTCACTACTCCTAGAAAGGAAATTGCATCTCAGGTTCAGGTAACATGCTAAATGCAAAAAAAAATACAGACGTGGCCCTTAGATTTGGAAGGTCTGAGGCCACCGGGCTGATTCGTGCCCTTCGGTAGCCCGCGCTCTCTGTATGTGCGTAGAGGAGTGTGCATCAGCGTCCGCACGCAAATATGAGCATGTACCATATACAGTCGTATGTGCCTCAATGCTCATAAACAACACGTTAAGAATTTAAGAAAATATTTTATGTTTAAATACAAACGTTCTGCTCCAATTCAGAGAGACGCTGCCTTTGCATGTGCGTGTGCATGGGCATCATATATATTGTGCATATATACAGCATACGCAGGCTGGATGTATGTTTAAATCTATGTCTGTGCACTTACGATATATGAATGCTGTAAATATCTGTACAATATGTGTATATTTTATTTTATAGGCACGCACATAGGGAGAGAATGAACTGTTTGTATAACATAAGCATAGAGACACAGTACATACATGTTGAGCATACAAACTCGGCTATATATATTATATATACACATGTAGACGCATATATAACATCTATACTGCATATATTATTTATAGATATACACAGACATTTTTTTCCAAACTAAAACATTTTCTTTTTCATATTGCTAATTTACTCAAAACCTGTAACATAAAATAGGAGCTGGGGCGGGGGGGAGAAAGGAAACTTTGCTTTACCTACTTCAGCTGAATCTTTTCTTATTTCTTTTTTTAAGGAAACTTCATTGTATATTCTAGAAAAGTATATTGGTGGGGTAGGTTTACCAGAGGCAGAGAGAATGTGCAGGGAGTGAGAAAGTGAATTGATGGATGGATGGTTAAATGAATATAAATGAACTGATACCTTTACAGGAAAATAACATTTCTTTTCTTTTTTTATTCTATAGATCAGTGGGTTTTGTATCTGTAATTCTTTCATATCAGCAAAGAGGAAATAAACTCCCATGTAAATCATTTTCCCCCCATCTGGAAGCATATTAAAAGCATGCCATTTTTTTTTTCTTTTAAGCAGAGCCTTTTTTCCCCCTATTTGCTTATCAGTTCATCCACCATTACATTTTAAATGAAATTGCAAGACCCCCC
>NW_009229113.1:0-3652 GCF_000690835.1 Fulmarus glacialis
TGGCTTTTTGTATTTGCTAACCTACTCTGGGAAAGTGACTTTCAAACACATGGCATGAACCCAGGGAGCTGCAAATAGAAAAAGGGATCTGATGGTGTATGCCCTTGCAGACAATAGCCGTGCGCAGGCATTGTTAGAACGGGCACAGCCAGCCCGCGGCTGCCAGACTTCATTTGCTCCCCACGCAGTCCAGAAATGGCTCTCATGTTCTGTCCCTGGCCCTGCAGCAGTGCCGAACTGCCAGGGTGTCTGACCCCTTGGTCGCTGCAGGAGATAAACAGAGAGGATGGACAACCCACCCTCTCCAGGTGGCTTCTGGGACTCTGTCATGTAGCCCAGCCAACGCCACCCTGATTGTGTCCTGTCACTCTGTTGTGTCCTGTCCTGCCCGTGGACTATCCCTGGAGCAGTTCCAGCTCTCCAGATACGTGTGAAATATCCACATTTTTCAAGTCACAGCCATACGGAGTGTCTGGTATGCTGCAGGTAGGAGCAGGAAGGTTTCTACCCTTGAATGACAGCGTGCACCCGAAGTCTGGAATCTCCTTCCAGCTGTGAGTCTTTCAGGAAGAGGTAAGGCATACTCAGGGGACTTAGACACCCACCATGCAACAGTAAAGGGCAGAGTGCTCTGTGCCAGGGTTTGAGCTTCTTTCAGGGCACAGCAAGTAGCTCAGAGGTTTACAAAGCACTGGTACATCAAAGAAACAACTATCTGGATTTTTTCAGGTATAGTCAGACAGGGTTAGACAGGGCTAGACAAGCATGCTGCTATTGTTTGCACTGCATTCCTGGCTATTGCATACTCAATGAACAATGAAAGTCTGCCCCTGGTATATGTACTAAGTGGGTAGGACAGCAGTTGAACAGCTTAGCACAACATCACTGTATAGCCTATACCACTGACACTGATTTTCCTTTCAATCAAGAAGGAACAGGGAAAATCTCTGTTTCTGCCACGGCCACCTCCAGGAATTTCCAATCGTCCATGCAGAGAAGCTTGTTATCATCACTTTGCAAATCATAAAGGAAGCAAAAATCCTTCTGCTGATTTGACACGCAACGCCAGCCCTCTGAGGAGCAGGTTCTGGTCTTCGTGCCACCTCCCATTTCCTCTATGGCTCTGAGAAAGTCACTTTATCTCTCTGTGTCCTTCAGATCTGCCTCTGTAAAACGAGGTTAATGCTGCTGATCCAGAAAGCTGTTGTAAGGAGAAAGGTCTTCAGTTATGTCTGGTACCACACAGAAGGAACCAAGAGAGAGCTCAGGGAGAAGAGAAAGGGTTTATTTTCAGCTCTGCTTCTTAATTGAATAAGCTGCTATTTGGAAGTAATGGGGGAAAACACTCAAGTGTCTGTGAGTGGGGTGAAAGAGGAGAATTCCTGTAATTTACATCTCATTGTTGCTAACTGAAATAAATATCTTTCTCTTTCTCTTTCTTATCAAATTACTGTGAATGGTGGCTAAACTGTGCAACACCAGTCTGTCCTGGGTATGGATAGCTAGCATATGTGCTTAGCAGTGGCAGGACAAATGATTAATGAGACCTTCCTTAATGGCGATACGTTTTAGCTACAGTTATTACCTAATACTTAAACTAATGGGTAGATAAACTCTGGAAGTTTCACCCATTTGTTTCATGAAAAAAACTTTTTCCCTCCAGCCTCCCATCCAGTCCCACTTACAAACTCCAGTTCTGCTGCAGATTTACCCGATAATGGAGCTGGGAGAGGTTTAAGCCTGTTCACAGCCCTGATACCAAGATCCAGAGGAGTCTATACAAACCGCAAGATGAAGAGCAGGTCTGATCATGAACATGATCTGGCCAAGTCTACGTTGGAGGTGGTTAGACTGACTATAGCCCAGAATCAAAGCAGACGCATCATGTTCACAGAAAGCCAAGCTCAGATACCTTCCCACGGACTGCAATTTCACCGTGCTTCATCTGCCCATGCTGCATGAACAGGCACTTGGACCTCACATACTCCTCAACCCATGTCAGACCATTTGTATTTCAGCATTCACATAAGCAACGTAAACAGTGGTTGAGGTTGGACCCACATGCATGCTGAACCAGCTACGTGAGCAGACCCTTAATGATTTCATATGGTTTTGGATAAGGCTCTATCAAAACCAACCTGGAATAAAAGAAAACTTAGAGCCTTCCCAGTCACCTGACATCACAGGTAGCACTCAGATTTAGGATATCCACATGTAGGCGTTGGCATGTACCTGTGTGCTAGTGTCTGAGCTCCCATTAAAATCAACGGAGACTATGGGCAGCACTCGGTTGCTTAAACAGAAGTCTCTAGTGCCATTTTAGACACCCTAGGCAATCCTATCTGGCTCCAACTACAGCTTCAGCCAGGCACAGCTCTCCTGTATGGCCTCTGTTCTCTCTACCAACCCCATGCAAACAGTTTGGGTACCATGGGCTATGTCAAATGGCACGAGAAACCCATAAAAACCAAGTCCTTCCACTAATGAACAGTGCCAGCTGAGCCCGGAGAAGATTCACTCTAATGCAGGTGCCTTTGAGCTATCGATCCAGGAAGGCGTCAGTCACTCATAAGTCCTGTGTTATTTCTACCTGTCCCATAGAGATTTTTGGATGCCATCGGGCATCTCAGATAGCACTGGGCATCTGTGTTTGGCAAATTAATCCCACCTTTGCGCTGTCATTTGCACTAGTGAAAAAATAACGTAAAATACTTCCAGAAAGGAATCATACCCAGTGTCGATGTAAATGATCTCATGAACTCTAATGCAGTTGGTAAACAAATCCATCCTTTTGGGTCAGTTTCTTTTCTCTGAGCAAAATTCCTGCTTAACATTTTAGGCTTGCAAGTCTGCATTAAATAATAGCATCTCACTTAACTCATTTTACATTTATATTGCCTCTCACATGTGTTTGCTGCATAGGATGCTAACTGCGCTCCTTGCCAATAAGCCGTCCAGAGAAGCAGAACAACATTAATGATCATGAAAAACAAAAGCTAGTCAATAATAACCTCAGTGGTAATTTCACGATGAGAAATTCACTCGTGCCTTTATTTGTGCCTGGGAGCTCTCATTGTTCTTATTATGAATCCTCGGGCATGAAAAGTGGATGTGATTTCTAATTTAAATAGAGTTTGTATCATCCTCCAAAAATGAATCTTCCTGAAATGATTAAGCAGGGCTCTAACATTGGATTTTGAAGAGCACTGCATGTTCTGAATAATGTTGTAGGTGCATAATTGAATGACAGAGACAAGCACCACTGCCCTTCATGGGACAGAAATGGGACCCCTTAACCATTGCCTCATAGACTTCACATAGCTACATGCTAACACAGACTGGATGGAGGATCTGTGCTTCTGGAGCAAAAGCATGGGGAGTTTTCCCTGAGGTATCCCAAGAGGTCATCATGGCAGAGAGTTGCTGACCTACAAAGGATTGAAGGGATGCCAATGACGCTGATGTTTGGTGGGACATGCTGCAGTGTAGATCATGCCTCATCTTGAATGTCTGAACATCTAGAAAAGAGAATGACACCCATAAACCTAGAAACTTTTGCCAAACTGGTAGCATTGTGTCCTGGTTTCAGCTGGGATGGAGTTGATTTTCTTCCTGTTAACTGGTATAGTGCTGTGTTTTGGATGTAGTATGA
>NW_009229113.1:3941-22025 GCF_000690835.1 Fulmarus glacialis
TGGGAAGTGGTGAATGAATTCCTTGGTTTGCTTTGCTTGTGTGCGCGGCTTTTGCTTTCCCTATTAAACTGTTTTTATCTCAACCCACGAGTTTTCTCACTTTTACCCTTCCGATTCTCTCCCCCATCCCACCGGGGAGGTGAGCAAGCAGCTGCGTGGTGCTCAGTGGCCGGCTGGGGTTAAACCACGACAGATTGACAGTTAGACATGAGCCTCACTACTTCAATGAATAAATGGAGTTTGCTTAACTGTTGCAAGTTAAGAAAAGACATTTATTTCTCTGACATTACATATCAAACCCTGCTACAGAGCTCATGTGGACACGCATCTTGGTACTCTTTAGACACCACAAAGGAATGTAGTATCTCTCTCACTTATCAGAGAATCAATAAGGCACCAACAGCACTGTTCAAAGAACTCCCACACCCTTAGATATGACATAAAATATGAAGTAGCTTGATCACTTGATAAGGTTAAAGCAGGAAATAATATATTTATTTGAAGATAGACTTCCATCACTGGATTAGAGTTACAGGAAACTATGATGTCAGATTTTATTACAGTTTTGCAGAACAAAGATCTTCCTTAGCTATACTGTACCTCAGATAGCTTCTGTCTCTTCTCCTTTCCTAACTGAGGTGGAATCTCCATCCATAGATTCTCTGTTGCTTACACTGTCTAAAGCAATGTGAGTGTCAAATATAAGTTTTGAAAGTGTCCTTTACATCCTTCCAAGGGCAGCCCCTGCCCTTTGGTGAGAAGGAAAGAGGTGTGGTATGAAGGCTTCTAGATCCTTCAGAATTAGCATTGCCCAGCCTTGCTCACCTCCTCCTCATGGTAATTTCCTTCCTATTTCCTATCATCAGTGCTGCATTTGTACCTGATTTAGCACGTCTGGCCTCAAGCTCCTTGTGTCTGCTATAGCTGCCTAAAAACACATTTGTAAAACTCCTGAATGTTCTAAGAACTATTAAACATAATTTCTTGCTAGAGTCATAATTATCTTCTCTCTGTGACAATACCACCACGTAGTACCCATCAGGAGCAGGGTGATTAAACTGTGTCACACTCCACACCTCATGCACAATGACTGGGAACTCTTTCTACAATGGTTGTCTTATTAATTGTCCCTCGAGTATAAAACAGTGATGCAGTGCTGCTGTTTGTGCCGGTTTCTGCACGTCAGACACTCTCGCAACTCTGCATCACTCATTGAATTTTCCACCAGCGGAGGTGGCATTAACATGAAGGCAGATCTCAATCAGCAAAACCCACCCTGATGAGCTCTTCTGGAGACCAGCATCACTTTCCCAAAGAGCAGGTCCCTTCCAAACTGGACATGCTCAACACAAGATGCCCCCCCAGTGCTGCACCCAGCCCGGCATCCACGTCTGGTTCACACACTCTATGGTGCCATCACACCTCCCTCTTCTTGCGTGACTATCAGCGGGTCCTCGGGTGCAGCAGACAGGGGTCACAAACCGGGGGCATGCCAGGGTAGGCAGCGGTAAGGAGTGGTGGGTGCTCCTCTCCTCTCCCGCCTCCCCTCTCAGTCAATTCATCTGTTTAGGTTCAGGAAGGCCAAGTACATATTTTTTGGAACATCTGATTTTTTTCTGAAATAACTCCGCTTACTCCTACAGGGAGGACAAGGACACCGGGATTTGGGCCACCCCTATAGCAGGGGAGCTGTGTTTGGGAAAGCAGAGTTTCTGCAAAGGATTTTGAGATCAGAGCAATCTTCCACAGCTAAATAAATCCTTAGGAGCATGAAGAAATAAGCAGGACTAAGGAGGGGTTTTAGCCTCTGTACTGCAATCCCACATTCAGTTTTGGGTCAAGTAGGCTGAAAAATATTTAAAAGCCTACATTAAACACTACTTACACTGTTCAGGAACTATGCAAAGGGACTTCTGTGAAGGTTTTGAGGAACTGATCACACAGAAGATGAGCCTTATCTGATTCTTGCAGAGAAAAATGTAGATATTAATGAGTTATTTCACAAAGCGGAATAAGAAATGGCAGTAAGCTGGGTTGTCAGTCGATACACCATTTCCTCTTTCAACCCTGCCTCTGGAATTTAAGCAAAATTATTACCCAAAGAACCAGTGTACCTTCATTTAAAAATTAAAACAAATCCTTTACTATATTTACACCAGCAAAAAATACACTTAAAACACTACCCTTCTGATGCTGTGGCAGCATTCAGAGCTCTGACATGGCAGAAATAACTGCAGAGCAAGACAGTGATGGAGAGTCAGGACCCTCATGGTGAAGGGTTTGCAAACTACCTCTGGGATTCAGAAGGGTGAGCAGGTCTCCAGCATATGGCTGAAGTAATTGCTCTCACTGCCTTGCTTCACAGAGCAGCTCAGGATACCGAGCATGGCCTCATAACACAGCGGGGGAGAAGTCAGAGCATAAAACTGTGTTCCTCTTTTATCTCAGAAAGTAAGAACACGTGGTTTGCAGAGTCAGCATCAAATGGGCATCAGTGACGTAAAAACTAGGTCATTTCCAGACCCATCTGCGTGTTATGCTGGAGGTTAAGGTGAACTTGAGGGAGTGCTGGCTGATGGGCATGAAAAAAACCAGCTTGAAATCAAAGGCTCAGAATTGTTGATTTTCTCTGTCCCAGGATAAGACAGTTCCTGGCAGCAAGAAATCTTTCTAGCGTGCTGGCACGTGAATTAAACCCTTCCTCTGGAAATCATTTTGTCTTGTAACATAGGTGAAAAATTACCAATTCCATCGCTGGGGTGATGCCAAAATCCACTTTAATGACTGGTGAAAATAGATCAGAAAAGAATTATTATCTCCATCATATATAGAGGGAAATTGTGGCAAGGAAAGGGACTGCTGGGAGCTCAGAGGGGCAGGAGCTGGAGCTCCAGGAGTTCATGGCTGGCAGTTTCTCTGAGTGCCTGTGCATCTTTTGTGGCCCAGAAGAGTATGGTATATACTAAATTTCCAAGCAAAAAGAACAAAAGCAGTTAAGAGACTTTAATCAAAATGTCTCAAAGAGGGCATAGAGCCCAGAGATCTGAGCTTTCAAATTTGAAAAAAAAGCGTCTCTTCAGCAAATCTAAATCCCCCTTTCTTCTCTCTTCCCTCTCTGGTCCCCACCTCCTCCAGTAAATGACACACCAGGACCCCATAAAGCCAAGTGAAAATGCCGTGTTTAAGCAGATTAATATGGGCCAGTGCCAGGGGTGTGGAGGTCGCCTCTGAAGATTGCGCTTTTATGGACGGCAATTCATTGCTTCAACGCTGGAGCACTTCTGCCAGTAAGGCAAAGGCCTGCGAGCAAAGTCTGTTATTTAAATCTCACCTATGACAACACATGCAATAAGACTCCTTGTATCTAAAGAGCTTTGGGTGCACACTGGGATGTGAAGAGCTACTTCTGTCCAACCACAACCACATGCAGGGTAATTTGATACTAAACCCTTCCTCCCCCTCTAAGTCATCCTCTCTGCACTGAGGGTCATACAAGTCACAGCCATGGACTATGCTATAGGAGGTCCAGCAAATTGTGGAGGGAAAATTTGCAATTAACTACACAAAGAGATCATTAAGTTACTCATGAGTCGGAGCTGGGAAGAGTTAATACAGCAGCAGCAAAACCTCTGGGTGCAGGTTAGTGAATACCTGTTTGGTAGGCTCCTCCAGTTGGAGCATACCAGCATATCTCAGACAGGACCTGGGCAGGACAACAGTTACCAGCTATTCCCTGACTCCTGGAGTTATGAGGCTCTGCAACATGTTTTGATCCCCAGATGAATATCAAACTCTTATTCCCATGAGACAGTACAGACCTACTCCACACTGACATAGTATTTCCTTCCCTGCAGAGCTAGGCTTGCTGGACCCAAAAGCTCTTTTCTGCTGCAGCTGTGTGGTTGCTCACTGTCCCCGGCCTCTAGGATGCTCCTGGGGGCCAAAGTGTCCTTTACACTCCCGGGTGGCACAGCAGGGACTTAACAAGTAAAAAAAGACTCCAGTCCCCCTGCCTATCCCTTCAGGCCTCATCTCTCCCCGCTCAATGCCAGAGAGTCACAGCCACGTGATCGGCCACACTGTGCATCAGTCACTCATCCAAAAGACGTGACACAGGAGAAGAAGGGGAGACAGGGACATATACAGCCAGTGCGTCCCTCTCCCCTCCACGTCCTCCCTTCCAAGCTGGGGGTTTCTGAAAGCTGAGTGGGTATAACCAGGCGGTAAGACTTTGCAGACAAATCCTCCTATGTATGGGCTTGGGCGTTGGGGTTAGATGGCCATTGGATGGGACCCATAGAGCAGCTTTTGGGTTCTCATTCACCATATCCCTCTGTTTCTGCCATGCTGCAATGGCTGTCCCACAGCTGTTTCCACAGATGTAGGAATGGGTTGGGGAAAGTCAGAGATAAACCTTGGAATTCTACCTTTAAGTCTCTAGTTCTGTCTTTCTCTGATGAAAGATTAGTGCTTGACTACACAACAGCAACTTATGTTGTTATTTCCAGTTCCCTCATCTCTGTCACTGCTGTGAAATACCTTATTTTGCCTGCTGTTATTTTAACACTTTTCAGAACATTTTGAAGGAGCAGTTTCTCTACTAACCCTGAGCAACACAGGCCATGCTACCTACCAGGGTCTCCCTTCTTTCTACTTACCCCCTCCCAGCCACGGTTGGACTGGACACATGGTCAGCACAAGGTCTCTGAGCAGTGCCATCCTGCATGGTCTTAGTCCTCCCCTGCCCCATTACAGCACAGCTGAGTTTACTTTTCTTGTGTGCCATCACCTCTAAAGCTAGCTCTGTTCTTCTGTTTCAAAGACAACTTTGAGGCACCCCCGCTCAGGACCAGGAGACCATAGATATGGTATGGCAGAGGAACCCCTAAAACTGACAGTTTACTAAGGTGCACTGGGGCAGTCTGGATAAAGCATCTTATCACCATACTATTACTACAGTCCATCCTCTGCAATATTAATGCACCATACAGTCTCAGTGGAAATGTGATACGATGCTAGAAACCACAGGCTTCACAAAACATGGATATAAGTAATGTCCTCTCTACCATCTCCTACCAGCAGATTGGTGGCCCATTTAAAAGAAGTTCAGACCGAGGAGAGAGCTGGGAAGCTAAAAAAGCTCTCACCCACTCAAATCCCCTGCTCCAAGAAGAGCAAGCCTTAGTGCCTGCACTCCCTGGGGCTGCGGCTGACTGGTGTCAAGCAGTGGGGTGTCACCCATCAGCCCCCCTGGGGGTGACTTCCCACTGCTCCGCACTGGGAGAACAGCCTGTATCTCCAGGTTCTGAGGTCCAGCTCCCACAGCTGGATATCTCCATTCTTCCAGCCCAATGCTGAGACTTGCCCAAGCTCTGTTGACTGCAACAGCAAGCAAAAACCCATGGAGAGATGGAGATGCCTGCGTTATAGAGTCAGATCAACCTCACGCTTTGTGGGGTTGATCTGGATGTCTCCCCCTCTTCATCTCCAAAACAACATGCTGAACTTCTCCCCTTACACAGCAAAAATAACAATACTGGATTCCTTCTTCATACTCTCTTTGTTATACGTTGCCTGAACAGACACGACTACTACATTAGGCAGATGCATAGGGGAAAAATTCTTCCATGAGTTATTTAAAGAAAAATCATATGCCTTTCCCTTTCATGTTGATTAAAGGTTTGTATATTTTTTATTGGATCATAGATCAACTACTGGGGGTGGCAATCTATATCAAAGTTAGTTTATGTTTTCATTGCAAAAGTTTATTTGGCAAATAAAGCTAATTTGGCTAATTAAAGGAGGAAAAGGAGAGCGCACTCCCTTTTACTGGGCAATAAGCTGGGGGTAGTGAGCTAATAAAACAGAAAAAAAGCTATCATGGTGAAAAGAGATGCTTTTTTTCAGCTTCCCACCTTCATCTCAGAGAAAGGCAGGGCTCTGCGTTGCTGGGTATCCAGAACTCGCCCAGAGATGGTGGATGTCTGCACGCTTCCCATGCCTCTCCTCTTGCAACCACAGAGCACCCTCAGCAAGCATCCGTTGTTTGCTACTCATCGAATCCATCTTGCAGCTGCTGTGCCTTTCTCCATCCCTTAAGCACTCTGAGCCATAACCAAGGAGCAAAAGGAGCCTGTGGCTGCTGGGTTAGCAGTGAAACCTACCGGTTAAGAAAACAGGCTCAGGGAAACAGGTGAAAACATGAATCAGCCCAGCAGGCACTCATCCACACATGCAGCCTTGTGAAACTGGAGGGGCAGAGATCTCAGGGAAGGAGAGGGCTGTGCAGGACCCATCTGAGAGCCCCTACACACCAGAGAGGTACACATTAAGGAGTGTCCCCTAAGAACAGGTCAACCTGCATCCTGTGGGGGTAAGCGATCATGCACCCCATCAATCAGCAGGTTTTCCTGCAGGAGCAGGCTCCCAGCAGAGGATGTAAATCGTGGGCACCACGCGGGCGAAAGTCTGCCCTTCGCTCCAGGTCTTTGGGTTCGGCCGCAAACGACAGCGAGCACAAGGGCGGGCAGATCCGAGATGCAGTTTCACACGACCTTCCTCCCTGAACCAAAACTGCTGACGTCCACCCAGCCCCATTTCTGGGCACGGATCCAGGGCTTGCCTGTGAAAGTTTGTCCCCCTTCCAAAACATCTCAGCTGGAAATGCTGAATCCCTGAACCTGCTCCGAGAATAACCCTGGACCGTGATTCACCTACATGCAAACACAGCCTCGGTCTGCCTGCTGCACAGGTCTCCAGCAACAATCTGAAAACACCCGCTGCTACACCCCCAAAACAGGGGAATGGAGACAAAAAGCAGCTTGCAGACTCACTGTGGCAATCCATAAGTGAGCCTGGAAATTAAGCACTGGCATCCTCAGTTTGTAGCCAAACCCCTGTCTGTCCTACACACACTACCTGGCTTGCCACTCTGTGCACACCACCACTTTGGTGTCTCCATCCTTCTACCTCCTCCTTCACAAGCGCCGAAAAGGCCAGACCTCAGCTGTGCAAGTTACAATAGAAAGACTGGAGAAAGGAGCTGTGGGGTTTTTTCTCTTTTTTGTCTTATGTTAGTCTTATTTTCCACCTAAAATAAATAAGGAAATTATTCCTTTGAGAGGTGTCCTTATCTTTAACAAGATACCTGGATTTCCATATCAAGGGGCTGGCTCTTATTTCTCCAAGATAATAAAAAAAATGCCCCAGGGAATTCTGATTTACCTTCAGTGGCTGGAGAAAAACCTATTGATAAAAATTGGGAAATACTGGAGGAAGAATTGGACAGATTGTGTCTGAGGATTATCTCTACACCCAAACAGGTGTGAAAAAATAAATAAAAGCAATAAAGGCCATTCCATCTAAACAGAGATATAGACAGGCTCCTTTTGCAGTAAGAAAAGCGGTTATTGTAGTTCTTATTCTCCATAAAGGAGAACAAAGAAGAGCTCAAACCCATAAACTAGCAAGTCAACATGATTAAAATAATCTATAAACATGAAGCAGACAAAATAGGAATGTAATTGGAACAGCGAAGGAGAAAAAAAACCAAATACTGAATTGCAGAATAACATTGCAAAATAACATTTCAAATAGCAATTTAGCCTCTCTCTACTTATAGGCTGGAAGGAAATGAGCTTAAAGAAACCTGAGATAAGCAGATAACTGCATTATACTGATTCATTCCTCCCTCCAACACAGCTCCTTTAATGGGATCTTTGTGCACTAGAGAGGGGTGGAGAACCAGCTGCTATCCCTCAGATAACAGTTCAAATCCTCTTCTCAGTGAGAAGTTTAATCCCAGATCTGTTCAAAGGACCACAGGCCAAGAAATGGGCCAGGCTAGCTTCTGAGCAGTGTTGTGCCCCAACTCCACCAACCCTGGTGGCCACCAGCTGGGATATGATTGAACGTCTCTGTGAGAAACAACGACCCTTTTGGTCCCTGCCATGGGTAGACTCAGATACTCTAAGTCTTCTCCTCCTCCAAGCCAGGGATAACAGCAGAATCAGCTCCAGCCAGCATCAACCAGCAGCTCTTGCCCAGGTCTTGCTTCAAATCTGGAAGCATGGTCCCTTTGCAAGAGGTCTGCTCAGAGCTGCTGTCCCACCTCGGCAGCTCCTCCTGTCCTTTCGTACCCCACCTCTTCAGCCTCTCAGCTGCACCTTGCAGGAATTGCTCAGGCTCTGAGGAAAGGTCTAAGCTGGTTTATAATGTAATGGGAGGCACAGCTGGGCTGTGAGGCACACTCCTTGTGAAAGCATTTCCACCCCTTTAGACAAGCGCCAGCCTTCACTCTTTCGTTCTGGTTTCCTATCAAATTTATTTGCAAACGTTCAGGGGTGCAGGGGCTTGGGTTTAGCATTTTCTGTTCACACATGCCTGAATAAGTGATGTCGCTGGTGGAAACCTTTGCTGGCCCACTGTGGCATGCCACAAAGGTGTGCAGCAAGCACAAGTCTCTTTACAGAGCTAAGGAAAGCAGCAAATGGTAAGAAGTCCAAATCACCCAGAAAGAGGGTACTCTTCTCCTCCCTTATGGAGCTGCAAATAGCTTCTGTGAGATTAAAACGGTTTCTAGGGAAGATTTCCTCGGAAAAATGTAGTTTCTTGGGCCACAACTTTGTCCTTGGGAAGCCCAGTCTGGTCTGGGGGTTCCTAGTGTTAGTGGGCAGAGATAAAGACTGTCACAGTGCAAAAGGTCTGAACAACTTAGCTTCTACCCAAGGCCTCAAATGGCTAAATGTCTTATTGAAAGTTATACTTCTGTACATAAATAGTGACTTATAGCCTCTGTTCACCCACAAAACACAAACCATTTAGGTCAGAAAAGTGATATTTTCCCCACGTCAGCCCTATGGCTCAGCCCTGGGAGAAGGAAGAGATTCAGATGACAGGTCTTCCCAAGTGTTCATCCATCACAGCAGCAGCTCTTTCCAGGCCCTCCTGGCCAGGCCCACACAGTTCTGTACTCACCCTGCTCAGCAGATGAACGTCGACTGTCCCATTCAGGTCCATTTTCCTAACAGGTTTCCCCATCAGCAATGAGCAAAAGGCAGGCATCGGGGAGGTGAGTGCAGGGCGGGTGGTAGATGAACACTGCAGCATTCACGATGTGTGACAAGGAGAGCTGAGACAAGTGCTTCAGCTAACAGGTGGATAACAAGGGAAAAAAGAGAGCAAAGATATCTTACACCTGCAGCAAGCCCTGAACACACGGGAGGACACAGAGGGAGGAATGTCCAGGAAGGACTGCAAGTGCTCCAGATAGGTAAGGTGGTGGTGTTGACCGAAGGCTGAGGAAGGAGGCAGATGGGAGCTCTCCCATCACAGCCATGAGCCGTGACCTCTTCCCAGCCGAGCTCTGGATGGGCAGATACCAAAGCACCTGGGATGGACTGGGAAAATAACCCCAATTCCAGCCAGAAACTTCAATGGGGAGGGAAGGGAAAGGAGCAAAGGAGATAGGACATTTTCAAGGCAGGAGAAGCACCATGTCTTGAGAAGCCAGGGATGTGCCTGCTCTCCAGCGAGAGGGCTCTGCATCTTCCTTGTCTTCCCCCAGGATCTTATCAGTTCTAACAAGACCCTCACAACTCCCCATGAGGCCAAAGCAGAGGATTCAGGACTGAGATCACGATTCGGGGATGTACCGTGAAGATGTTCAGGTCTGAGGGATTTTTGCAGCACATTGAAAAGAGACAGGTCATTTGCAAAGAAAATAAAACCACCGGCTCTCTGCTTGGCCTTGATTTTTCTAGAGGAGGCAGAAGTTTGGTTCAAGGATTTTGGCAGATCCTTACGCACCAGAGGTATGAAGACCATAGAAAGCAGAGGGCAGGTAGACAGATATCTACACTGAATCCCAAGTATATTTGCCTGAGGGGGGTGTTGCATTTATAATAATTTCAGCAAAATGCCATAGCCTGTTAATTAACTGAAAAAAACTAATTTTATAGAAAATCTGTTACACTTTTGGAAATAAGTAGCAGCCCTATTTAAGGCTGCTTGTTTGGTAAACAAGCCCAGGTCAGTGGAAATTTTGCAGCTGACTATATGAATCCTAGGATTTATCTGTTTTATTAATGATCGGCAATGTCGTATTTATCAGCCTACAGGCCAAGCGAGAAATGAACTGATGGAAACTAGAACCTGTGCTAGGCTGTGCTAACCGGTCCCACCGTGGTGACTGGCACTCAGAGGCACTCCAGTCAGCTCCAGACACTGAAAAATCCTGAGTCAGGCCTTAAAACTCACATGCCCTGCTTGAAAACCCACAAGAGAATTTCACATTTTTAAATAATAACAGCAGCAGCAGCATCAACCTCAGTGTCTTACGCTTGACTTTCTGCTGTAGTTCCAGCTTGTAATTCCCAACTAGGATTTACTTTTTGATCACGAAACCTGAGAATATCATGTGTTAGAGGGTCCCAGGAGCTGGATGTATCAGAAAAATGCCATCTATTGCAAAACTAACAGTAAAATTACATAACAACAGTGTTGTGCCTGGCATCTTTACAAAGCAGGCATATATGTATTTCTTTCACTTACCTAGACAAATCTACCAAACGTCTGTCCTCTCCAGCAATTAAGGGACTTTATGGGACAGTAAAATCTCAGTGAATAAACCCAGAATAGGAGCAATAAATGATTGGCTTGAAAAAAAACTTGCCATGCAAAATATCGGAGCTGCTTAAAAACATCAGGGAAGAATTAAGCAGTTTCATAGATGATTTCAGTCTGCAGGCTTTGAGGGACCAGGGGTTTGCATCCCAATGACCTTCTGCACATGAAGCATTTTTAGCCCCCTTTTTTGTTTGTTTGCATTCGGACATTTTTACTCGTACCCTTTTCTCGATTTCTTCAGTTTTGCCTTGAAAAGGCGGAATAAGACAGCAGCAATGGGAAAGCCAAAAATATCCTTGATTTTCATTTTCCAAAAATGGCCCGTTTGGAGGCGAAAAAAAAATGTTTTGTTTGGTGGGTTAAGGCAAATGCCCCATTTTGAAAAAAAAAAAAACCCACCAGGCTGTTTCCAATCCAAACAAGCCTTCCAGCACTAGGAAATATGTGATTTGATTGTGCAAGTCGAACGTGTTTCAGTGGGCTTACGGCAAATGGAGGAGCAGTGGGCACGTTCAGGACTGCAGCCACTCTGCTGGCCTCTGTCCCCATCTCTGTCCCTTCTGCAACAGCCTTAAATCTGCTGCCTCAGTTTCCCTGTGTGTAAAACACACTAAAAATAGTAACTCTCCTCCCAGAGGAAGCTCTGAGGAATAATTAACTAATGCTTGCAAAGTGCCAGCAAGCACTAATTACTATCATTATGTAGGAGAGGAACAGTTGGGGTTTGCTTTGGTCCTAATGGTGCTTGTTTTCCTGAGCTCAACGAGCCACTGCATCAATGAGCCACTGATGGGGCTGTAAGTGGCTCCCAAGGCACTGCAGCAGTTTCTGAAAATATAAATACTAACAAATTAATCTAGCTCTCCAACAGCCTCCGGGAAAGTGAAGGCTCCAGCCTCCAATCATCATGGCACGCTGGGGAAAAGAAAAAAAATGTTATTCCCATTATTCTGGGCTGATAAAGTGCCTGGGCTGAGCTATACATCTCCATCCACCCTTTGATTTGCCCTGCAAATCTAATGTGGTCACACCAGCAGGAGCAGGGCCATCATGGTGGCTCTGGTGCAGCACATGGAGCCATGTCCTGGCAGCAGGGAGCTCGGGACGGGTTCATCACTGGTCCAGGCTGGTGCAGGCAGGATGGGGGAAACCACCTGGTTTTGGAGGGAGGGAAGGAGAAGAAAGGACTTAGCCTAAGGAACAAGAGCTGAGATGTGCCGTGTACCTTCTGGCCAAAAATCAGGCCCTGGCTAAAAACCAGGAATGGTTTGGGAAAGGACCAGAGGTACGGACATCACCAAATTCATCCATAGAGGAGGGACTTCTGGTGGCAGACAGGCCTTTCTCTGAGCAGAGAGGCGTTATGAAATAGAGGATCCAATCTACAACGTGCCCAACCAGAGTTCAACCAGAATTTACAGTGGGGTCCATGAACATGCAGTCATTTGTGATATGCAGAGATCCACCCTCTGCAGGGCCTTTCCTGGAGGTTGTGCCAGAGGCAGGCAGAGACAGCATCCTTCAGCAGCGTGACACCACCAGAGCCTGCAGACCGATAGAAGGCTTTCTTCAGGTTTGAAAGAGAAATAGCCAAGTTCAAAGTGCAGGCTGGGAACCGCAGCTCAAATTTAATTGCATTCCCCAATTAGACAATTGGAGAGAAATAGTCTTGCTGATTAGCGTCTATTTGTGAAGACATAATGAAGCGGGGAGATGGGAATAGTCCTTGGCCTGGACATCTTCCCAGGTGGTAGCAGTAAACACGAGGAGCTGTTCCCGCAGAGAGAAGTGGGAAGAGAGACAGTGTTAAGGAATCCTCTTTCACAGCTCTTTCCTGTCTTGCAAGAGTTTTTTTAAATTAAATACTCATATATGTATATATGCATTCATGCATATACCATCTCAGAAAGCAAGGCAAAAAGTCAAATATTAATGTTAGTGTTTGAAAAGTGGATCTAATAAAGCAAAATGTCCTGAAATTTCCCTTACAATACTTTAAAAACTCTTTCCTTCGAAACACAAACTGAGCTTTCCAAGAGCAAAGTCACTTATAGATCAAAACCCAAAATCTTAAGTAAAACCTTCGAAGTCCCTTCTCACCCTCGCAAAATGTTTTGGAGATGGGAGAGCCGTTCAAACTCACCCTCCCTAACAAACAAGCTGGTGATGTCTCTTGTCTTCTGCCAGTGAAAAATTAGCTCTGATGAGCTAATTACTGCTACAGATGTGGGGCAGGGCTGGTGGGCATGGGGTTGTGGAAGAAGTGGGAAGGAGGAGGCAGCCTTGGCATAACCGAGGTGTATCAAATGCCACGGAGGAAGGGTGGCAGTCCCCCAGCAGGAGAATCTGGGACAGGTCCCACCGGAACGGTAGCGGTGCAGAGCAGACTGGCTCTGTGCAGAGCAGGATGATGGGGTCGCAGCGTGGCATGAAGCTTGGAGTGAAATGGTGTGAGCCATCTCTTGCTGCCTGGAAGCAAAAGATCCTTCTTTCCCCCGGGAAGAGGGTGCCCCTTTAGAGCCAGATGGGCCTGATCGTCCTGCAATTAATCCTACAATTAGTAGGATTAAGCTAGGAAAAAAACAGCCTGTGTTACCCCAATGTGACATTAGATGTCACCCATGCACTGCATTTACTGCCTGTCCTCTTCTCCTGGTCCCCACATGGGAAAGTCATGTATAGCCCATGTTGCCCCACGCACTGAGGACTGGTGATTCAGGTCGGGGGGATCTCAGGAGATCACATCATCCAGGCAGATGCTCCCAGTGCCAGGAGAAATGCCCAGGATCTGATACCTCAACCTGGAAGGAGTGGGATAGGAGAAGGGTATCCACAGCCCTCATGGCCTTGCGGGACAGAGGTAGGTATTTGGCTACAAGCCAGCAGAGCCAGGACTCACGAGATGATCCAAGGCCCAGACGTTTAACTCTCTGCACAGTTCATGAACCGTACCAGCTAGCACTGTTCATGCCTGGGCACCCTTTGGGGGGGCTGAAGGGTTTGGAGATGGGTCCCCACTGGGATGCACCCCTAATTCAGCAAGAAGAGCATACAGTTGTATGGACTTTAGACAGCTTGTGCCACATACCCATGGCCAGGGAATGGGTCCTCAGAGGGGACCGCAGCCAGAGATGACATAGAGGTGCCTGGACCACCCCCATTTTGTAAGGCGGCCAGGGTGCTCTGCACCCCCCACCCATGCTGCCCTGGCTAAAGGCCTCCTTCGTACAACCTCTCCTCCAAGGGCTGTTTTTGCCGTCCCACTCTCTTGCAAAAGGGAGGCAAAGCCTTTGGAGGGCGGCCACCAGGCTGCAAAGCTGGGATGGAGCCAGCTGAGCAGCCCCACACTGGGAACCACCCCTGGTGCCATTTGGGTGCTCTCCCAGCCCTACACCAAGTGGGGCAGGATCTCTCCCAGGTCCGACCAGGGCCAGCACGAGGAATGAAAAAAAAGCCCCGTGGACGGGTGAAGGAGGCCGACCTCTTTAAAGCCCGTGGAAATCCCCTTCCACATTCCCGGCTGCGGTGCTTCCTCTCTTGCAAGGGCGCGCGGCGGTGGCAGGCGGGGGGAGGCACTTTGGGGAACATGTTTACAGAGCTCCTGCCAAACCACAGGAAGTCCCAGCTCCTGGGGATGAAGAACTGGAGGAGGAGAAGGCAGATGAGGCCAAGGCTCTGTCAACTCCTCTCCACTGCCACCGGCAAAGGAAAGCTAGAGCACAGCCCTGCTGTTATGCTGAGCCATGTGAGATGCAGGAGGGGCTGGAGCCTTCTCCCCTCGTTGTTTTATCTCAGAGAGCTCAGCGGGTGAAGTCCACCAGCAAAAAGGAGAGAAAATCACCTGGGAAATATGTTGCTTTTCTGCACACATCTAGTGTTAAAGCACACCATGGTGGACACCGTAGCTTCTGGCTCTGGCAGCTGAAGACGGACTCTTACAAATATGATATGGGACATGGTTTAGTGGTGGACTTGGCAGTGCTAAGTTAATGGTTGGACTCAATGATCTTAAAGGTTTTTTCCAACCTAAATGATTCTATGATTTCATGATTCTATGACCCAACAGCTCACAGTGCAGAAAGCTGATACTTAAGTTGTCTTAAAATTTATTTGCACTGATTTCTAAACACCATTCATTTGTTGCATTCCTATTTACATATCCAAGGGCTGCCATCTTGTGCAGTTCTCCTGGGTGTCTGAAGGGCTGGCAGCAGAGCTGCCCAAGCATCTGAGGAATCTGCTGCCATCGCCACCAATCCCAGTCCCAAGATGCCACTTGCCTAGTGAGGCTATCAAAGCCTTGGGCAACAGCTTGAAGATGCTCCTTTTTGATCAGAAGGTGTTGGACACCCCTACGACATATCCTAGAATGGCAAAGAGCTCTTGAGACTGGCCACCATGGGGCTCTCCTCTGCTGACACCACCAGAGCAGGATTTGGGCAGCAGGTCCACAGCGCAGTAAGCATTTCATATTCCTCTTCATTTCATTAGGGACAACAGCCTTACAGCAGCCAAGAATATTTCTTTATCTCAGAGTGCAAGGCCTCATGCTTTGCAGCCCTTGGTTGCATCCTTGGCAAAGACCATGCACTCATAAGTGTCTAAAGAGAAGCACTACTCACCATTCACTGCAGAATTATTCAGTACAGCTGCTCCCTGTCTTCACCTTTTCACTTGTTCAATGAGGACAGACACTCCACACCCTGATTTATCTATTCACATCTGTAGGGGCACAGACAGGCAGAAAAACAACTCACCTACCGAAACATTGCCTCATATTGCTCAAGCCATTCAGAACTGCAAATTAATTCATAACAGACTGAATTTAAGACCTAAAGAAAAAGATAAGTTCATTTATTGGACATGCTATTTCAGAATGAATAATACAGCTCTGTTTTAATAGCCATTAAACAGCCAGATTCACTAAAAGAAAAGAGCAAAGTTCCCAAGAGGTTTCACCTGACAATGAATATCATATTGAACATAGGGAAGAATAGAAGTTATTGCAGTCTATATAATTGGTACTTCTCTCCACCCCTGTTTAGCAACTGCTTTATCAAATCGCAGATGCCCATATTGAGTTCAGTGTTGCTGGAACACCTTGCAGTCAAAATCTTTGCGCAGGCTCTTATATCCTGCAATGTTCATTATCATTAATTAAGTATATACGATTCCAGTTCCCAGAAGAATGTCCTCTTCTATTAACTGAGCTATATTTAAACTCAGGAGAATTCAGCATACATTTTTAATAGAAATTCAACAGACAGTATCGACGTTTCTTTTTGGTTTACAGCAGCCTTCCACATCACAAAAAACATTGTGATGTCCCAGGGAGATTGGGCTTCTGCTCTTTAAGCTAAAAACCCCAGTTCTTTAAACCTTTCCTCCTAGGTCATTTCCCAGGTCTTTCTATCACACTTTTCTAGACTTAGAGCCAGAAATACATTGCTCCACTTCCAAGTACTAAACTTAGAGTTTCAGGCTAGGCTATATGCTTGTTTACACCTCCTAGTATGCTCTCTGCTCTCTTCAGAAGAGGGTGGATTTCCTGACTCACATTCCCCAGGTAACCCATTGCCCAAACCGGTTGTTCCCCATTCTGTATTTGTGCAGCTGGATGTTCCTGCCTTATTCTACCCCACGCGCCTCCCAGCTGAAGCTCATCCTACTTTTTCTAGGCTATTCCTCTGCTGTGTTGAGGCCACCCTCCATCCCAATTTCATCCTCCAGTGCCATTCTCAGTCCTTCCTGACTCTGCATGTCCTGCAGATTGAATAAGCTTCCTCTGTATTCATTCATCCACCCTGCAGACCCATGTTCACAGTCACCTTCTCTTCTTGGAGGCCATGTTAACAAGCATCTAAGTCAAATGCTTTAGCTGTTTTAGGAGAATATCAGTGATGAAAGCCTTGCTGGAGCCAAGGCACACGACAGCTACTGCATCTCCCCTTTCCAGAAAGACTCTCACAAAGAGAATTTGATTGATCTGAAAGTTTCTCCTTGAACTGTCCCTAATGACTGCTACCCATCTCCTTGGTACCTATCATGTGTAAAGAGGTCATTTGATTGCTTGTCCCTTGCTTGGTCTTTGTAGGACTAGATATTTTCTACTATATTTCCCCTGCTGGCTCTGTTAATCCAATTTTACTGTGTCTGTAAATCCTACCTTCATGGGATTCTTCCTCAACATCTTCAGCATGAAACAGCCCTGTTACAGGACACTAGGAAAAAAAAAACTCCAAAATCCTGTACATATCTGCTAAATATTCCCGCTGCCTTCAGTGAGCATTGGGATCTCATTCCTAACCGTAGTCCATCAGACCCTAAGACAACATTTAACTTCAAGTACACAAGTAACACATCACCAACTTTACTACAGGTCCGCATAGCTTTGGCTCTGGCTCATAACTTTGTCAAACCTAAACATCCTCATCCGTGGGTTAAAAAATAGCCAGTGATGCTTATCTATTCCAGGGAGCACCTGTGAAATGGATTCACATATGACTAAGGTCTTACAAGTCTCAAAGGGAAAAGACGTGAGCTGAATCCTGCTCTCATGCTCGGGACTGCCAGTCAGCCCACAGCGACTGCGGGTGCTGCTGCCTGGGCAGCTTGGTACTCTCAGCTTTGATGAGTCATGAGATGACAGCAAAGCATCCTCCTGGTTTGTTCCTCACTAAGATTCTCTTGGAAGCCCCCCGTCACCAACAATTAAAAAATTAAAGAAAAGTAAGGAACATGGCTGAGCCTAATTACAATGGACACTGGATTACAATGGACACTGTCTGCTTTTCCAGGGTCACCCAGTCCCAGTGGTTAGCACCTGACCAACCCGGAGGTGTGATGTACAAAAAGCAGTTCTCATGGTGGTTAATGAAAGTTAACCTGCCAGAAGTCTCCTTTCTAACCCAAAGAAACTTCCATCATTCCTTGTAAGGTCAGCCCCCAGGAGGGAAAAAGCAGTGGGAATAGGTTATGGTGCTCTAACCACATTTGAAACAACTTGTTCATCTCATCAGAGAAATGGGAACCCAGGATTTCTTCAGCACTTCCCAACCAAGCCCATACCCCTGTCCTCCTGGGAGGGCAACCATTCCCATGAAGGCTGGGCTGAGGAGCAGGGAGAAAATGTGAATGCAATGAAGAATGAGCTGGGGATGACACTGTCTCCCTCCAGCAGCAACCCACAGGGTTTATGTGTGCAAGCTGCTTTGTACCTGCTGATGTGACCGAGACGTGTGCTAAGGTGGCCTCGGTGGAATTTTAAACACACGTTACTGAAGAACCTACATTAAAAGCCTGCTCCCTAGGGTCCTTATACAACTAAAGAAAAGAAAGAGCATCACTCCTGGAGCTTCTTTAGGGATCTGTGAGATAGCAAGCATGAATGTCATGGTTTAACCCCAGCCATCAACGAAGCACCACACAACCCCCCTGGTGGGATGGGGGAGACAATCA
>NW_009229114.1:0-59105 GCF_000690835.1 Fulmarus glacialis
CGCTGCCCCGCGCCGGACCTGCCCGCGGCGCCCTGCGATGCTGCCCCTGGCTGTACCGCCCTCTCAGCTGGCGTGGAAAGGCCCGTGGCTACCTTTGGCTTTTAGAGCACCAGCTCAAAAACGCAGACGTGGACCTTTTGTTCCCAGCTCTTCCAACAACAACTTTTTTTATATGCTTTTGCTTTTCTAAAAAGGAACTCAATTTCCAAAAGGAATGGATAGTTTGCTGGTATGAACGTCCACCAGCTAAAAAAAATACAGGAGCTTTGTTCCCCTTGGTGTTATGTACTGAACTGAGGCATTGAAGGATTTGGCTACAGTCAGCTGTCCACACAGAAAAAGGTGGCACTTTCAGAGTCAGATTTCGCCCAATTTAGGTTCTGAATTTCCCTCCAGAGGCTCCTGTTTTTCTTCTTTGGTTGTACAATAACTCGGCTTTTACACTCAGGACTCACTTGGTGCCTGTAGCTAAGCGGGAAGAACCTGGGTGAATGTGTCAAACATAATTGATCTCCTCCACTACCTTACTTCTGGAAATCCCATGGAGGAAGCAGTTCTGGTCTGCTACGTATAGGCTTACATGTGTCAGGTCAAGCATTTTGACACATGTTATGAGACGTCTTTGAAAGGCTGTGCATCGCTTGCGGAGGAAACAAAATGTGTGAGGTGAACTGAAGGTTTGGATAATTCATGATCTTTGTTTTTCCTGTTTCCATCCACTCAGTCTGAGTTTGCCTGCCAAGGGATGCAGCCTAGGGGGTTATGAGTTAAATCTATCCCATAAAATTGCCTCTCCTCACACAGCTTAGACACACTGTGTGGCTTTAACCCCTCAGCCCCACAGAAGAGAAATCCAAGGCAGCAGTCTGGAGGAATCTGTAGAGCTTGTGGGTCTCCTTCTGTGTCTCCCTGCAAGGCTACAGGTGCCAGCCAGCATTTTCTATTAAGCCCCAAAATCTTTGACTTCTATAAGAATATACTTATTTTGTGATTTTCTGTTTTCACACCGCACCAGTTGGTCTGTCATTAATGCAGTGAATTTCACCTTCTGCAAAGTTAAAAATTCATGTTCCTAAAAAATGATGGGAAATCGGCAAAGAAGAACTAAATTGAGCCAAAGCTTACAGTACTAGTCAACCGTAACAAGTAATTATAATAGCCCCATGGTCATTTCACTCACAGCTTGACAGAGAAAATAACAAGAAAACAAAATATTTTTTTTCTTGAATGTTAAAAGTACGTGGCCAGGTTGACTTCTGCTGATGACACATCAAAAGGTGTGGGCCCTGTTGACTGAGTAAGTACAGCAACATGAATTATTTGCAGCCCCCTACCCTGCAAGGGGCTGAAAGCAGCCCGGTACAGGCTGGGCGATGGGTTGGCCCAGCTGTGCAGCCGGTGCAGCCAACATCTGCTGGCGATGTGCTGATGTGACTTGCAGATGCTGCTGGTGGCAGCGGTAAGGAGCTGAGATGTAAAGCTGCTCCTTGCAGAGGAGGCGCCTGGGGGAACGAATGCAGTCAGCGGTGCCACTGCCTGTCCTTCCTCACAGTGAACTCCTGGCAGGAAATAACCATCGCAACCTGTACCGCTGTTATGATTTCAGGATCAGCTAAGCCTGTGATTTTCAAACCATTTAGCCTGGGGTAAAAAAAGAGGTTTTGGTTTTGTGGCTTTTTTAAAATACAAAATAAGAAAAGCATGTAGTTGAGTTGGCTTCGGCTGCAATATAAGGGCAGTAGATGCAGGCTCTGTCCCAGGATGAATTAGGAGGTTGGGACACAGGAAGGTCTGCAAAGAAGCTTTAGACAGTGCGAAGCCTGGAAAGAAGAGCAGCCTATCCTTGAGATCTCCTTAGATCTTATCCCAGATTATACTGTGTGCAGAAATATTGCATTCCTAAATGTGTCAATCCCTTCCATGAAGTTTCTCCTATTTTTTATTTCCTAATACAGATAGCCTCAGAAGACTTCCTTGGGTCATTATCAGGATTAGTCTGCAGAAATGATCTCCTGTTCTTATGGGAAAAGTACTTTTTTGTAACCTTGTTCTCAGGTGTAAGGGCCATAAGGGCCGTATTTCCTAAAGACAGTTACGTTTTCCATTTGTTGTTTTGTTCTGAGGATGTAGTGAGGGTCTATTCTGTTAAACCAAAACTCTTTCTATATAAATTTCATTCGAAGGCTCTTGTTTTTTTTCTTAGAAACCTGCTGAGACCATCTTGGTGCTTTTCTATAAGGAACTACCTCTGCAGTATGTTAGTATTGCCAAGAGAGATGGTGTGTTAAGCTGTTTTCTTTTGTTTCACGTGATGCATTAAAAAAAAACCATTGTTGTTATTAAACACAAAATAAGAACGTGTGGCCTAGACTAAACATGTGTGTCTGTAACTTTTTTCTTCTATTGTCTTTTTAAAAACATTTATCCAATAACGAAAGGAATACATAAAATGTTTGGACAAATATATGTTTTTAAAAGACTGTGTCTCCATTCACAGGAAATCACTGATAATGAAATATTAGAGTTGGTACATAGTGCTCTGGGGAGGATGACAGTTATCCGGCAAATTTTCCCTCTCTCAAGGGACAACAACCAGAGATGCATGAGGAACAATCACCGAATATCATCACTGCTGTGCGATCCACAAGAAGGTTATCTTCAGATGCTGCAGGTCAGTAGCTGTGCCCAGCAGAAAAGTCTATCTTAGGAATTTGACGTGAGATAGTTTTCTGTGACTGTATTAACTCAGAGGAGGAATAAAATGGTTACAGATAAATCTGAGCATGTAACCTTCGGTCAACTTTTCCTGACTTAATTATTTATTTTATTTCCCAGGACTGAGTGCTTTAGATGTGATGTTATGTCCATGAAGTACCAGCAAGTAGTTGCACTAACTCAAAGCTGATTTTGTGTATTTCATTCTCTTAAGAATCTTTTTCTATTTGAAAAAAGAAAAAGTTGTGCTATCGTAGTCTTGTGGTGTTACTGCTTGCTTATTATATTTATGCCTATTAGACATCTGTTGTAAAAGAGTTAATCTGGGAGGATAACAGAACTCTGGTAGGTATTGGGCTGTGGAGCATTTCATATTTAGTCAAATGGACTTGAATACAGCTGATGTATTCAATCTGTCCCATTTCAACAGCCTCAGAAGTCTCTAGCAGCTGATAATTGTCTGAGCGTGTGAAGTATGCACTACTAGTTCAAGTTCCAGATTTTGGTAACAGATTTCACTCTGGTGTAAGCAACAGCTCAAGATTTCTTGGCAATTTACCCCAGATGTCAGAATTTTTCTGCAATAATTTAAATATAATTTTAGGTGCTATTTCCAAGGATAGTGCAATAATTTAGAAACACAGGTCTTGGGACTCCATGTGTTTGTGGTTTACTTTAGACACAGTTAAGAATCTCATTTGTATCGCTGTTGAAGCTGTTGGATAAAACTGAAAACTTTAGTGAGACTGAGAATATAAGCTTGCTTAGAATCTTTTTATTGCAAATTCAGTCTTAACCTGAGATGGATTGAGTGAGGACACAGTGGCTGAGCCTGTGAGTTGGCGAGTGTGGGTATTGTGTGTTAGAGTGAGTCTAGAAAGGGCTTGGTTAGGCTGCGGGGAGGGGGCTGTTGGCAGTCTGGGCTGCTGCAGCCTGGTCAGGAAGGCAGTGTGGGGTGAGGGGTCCTTCCAGAGGGAACTTATGGGCTGGCTTGGGAGAGCTTCTGAAGAGCAAGGTGTGAGGCTTACGGGAAACCAGGAGAGGTAGGGAGATTCTCAGGAAGAGAATGGGTAGGTCAAGATTTTCCAAGGAACATGGATGGGGATGTTTGTTTTACTTATTTGTACCCTACTAAAAAGTTGTAGCTGCAGAGACTGAAATCCTCTGGGGGAGGGATGGGGACATTTCCTTCTTGAAGAGAACCTCTGCCGACTCCGATTCTGTCACAGCATTGGCAAAATTTGGGAAATGTCAATCTCATGCACTGTAGTTCTGAGCACCGGTCTATTCTTTCCGTACAGGGGAAAGTCTATGTCTGTCTTGGCTTAGAAAGAAAAGACACTTCTGATCTTTGTTAGTAACTCTGAGATATGCTGTAATGAGAACAAAGGATCCCATTTCAGAGGATCAAAGCAATTTCCAGAATGTTGAAAAAATTATCTATCCTGCACCAACAAATCACTCATTGGGGAAAAATCTTACAGCAGGATTTTGAGTATTGTATGCTGGTTTATGCATAATCTAATTCAGAGACTCATCTGAAGGGCTCTGACAGACGTCTCTGAGCAAGATCTTATTTGCTAAAACAGTAACTGTTTTGCTAGCATGAGCAGCCTCGTGCCCTATTACTAAATTTCACTGACTAGGACCCTTTAAGAAGGATCCTCTTCCTGCACCAGAAATAATATATCGCCTTAGAAACTGTCTTTAAGAGAATGGAACAGTAATGTTATGCTTTGACCACTAGTTCCTCTCTACAAACTTAGAAACAAGAAAGAGATAGAAAGAAGTGCGGAGGTATAAAGTTCTCCTTTTGGAAGTTGATTCCATAACTATCATGTCCAGCCACACTGGAATGAAATATCATGATCTCACATGCGAGATCTCTCAAATTAGCTGCCCCCAGTACATCTTGTGTTATCTTTAAGTTTCTACAGATTGAATATAGGATGCTTTTAGCATGTGCAGTTATATCTGAAATGTTCTGTAGCAACATTTTTTTCATAGCCTTTGCCAAAACATCTTACGTAACACCTTGTGGGCTTACAGCTCATATTAATTTCTGAGTATGACTGATGTGTTATTAATGGTCCTGCAATTCAGGTACTTCCAATCTTCTGTTTCCTTTTTCTTGCTTAAAAAATAGTTTTGACCTTTTGCTGTACAGAAGTACATCATTAAATTACCCCTGTTGCCAGAGGCTGCAGTAGCTCCCAGCTCCATGTCAGGCTGCATGAATCCACCAGAGGCAGTGACCGCCTGCCAGCACCGAGTCCTTGCGTTGCTTTGAAGCAGTTTGATTAACACCACAGTTTGGAAATCCCTGCCTCATTCTCCCTTGGGCTATCTCACATTAATAATTCTTTGTTGTCAAGGTAACTTACCAGCTACTGTTGGTTAATTATTTATTTAATGACTTTGAGGAGGAATAAGCTAATCTCTGTCAGTCTCTAGCTGTAAGATTTTTATAGGGGAGAATTTAGTGTTTTTAACAAGCTAGTAAAGAAAGAAACATTTACGTCATGGATTACTAACTTTGTTCTGGCTAAATTAATGAAAATCTTTTTGGAATGATTTTGTTCTCAGTGTCTTTAGTACCATATCCTGGAAAGTTGTTTTTCAGTGGGTGATCATTCCCGTTTGGCATTCTGACAAGGCTTTTAAAGATCAGGCTGTTCTGCAAGCTCATCCGAAAACTCATCTGTTCTGAATGCTTTGTGGAAATCCAATCTTATTCTATCAACCCACTTGTCAAAATTTTGCTCATGCCCTTATTTCTTGCACGTATAATATACTCAGCTGGGTTTCTGCTTCAACCGGAGAAAACGCTTTATAAAGTTTCCCGTCTTGGTCATTTTATTTGACTTCAGAGGACTACACTTATCTCTTTCTTATTGTTCATATATGATTTTCCGTGTCCATCTCTCTTACTTTTTTTTAAGTGGAAAAGATACAGTTTAGAACTTGCTGTCTTCCATTGCTGATGAGTATCCTGTGGTTTGGGCCATCAGAATTGTCAGTATTGCCTTATCTGGAGAGAGAATACTGAAGCACTTCAGGATTTATAGTTAAATCTAGCTAGTCCTAGATAGATCTAGTATGTATCCCTGCATGGCATTTGAATGGTGTTTAGTGGGATTACCGCTATTAAACTGTTTAGATTACTTCAGACATAATCTTACAGAGTCAATTTGAAGAAATTTGAATGCATAACCTGTTTCTTTCCAAAATCTTCCCCTTTAAATATTAGTTTTGAAGCCTGTCTACAAACTTGATTTTTGATGAAGACCTTTTTTCTTTCATCAGGTTATTCATGATGTGTTCATAAACTCAAAATCAAACTTTTTTTCTGTTTATGTTTTTGAAGAAAGATTTCTCTTTAGAAATGTAATTCCCATTACAGTTTGTTTCTTCCCATATTTACCATGTATACAGTTAGTAAGTTCAATCTATGTGAGATTCTATTTAATTAAAATATATTACAGGGACACAGTGCATCTGAAATCCTTTAGCATGGTCCAAAATATACAGTAAGATTAAAGAGGCAAAAAGAAAACCCCAGCAAACTGTGTCACAAAATTAATGAGGTTATTCCTCACAGGATTCAGAGTCCAACCTCTCTACTGAAGAACTATTCCAGGCATTGCTTTGACGTATTTGAAGAGAAGATGTTGAGAAGTGTGGGAGGGTATTCATTGAAACAACTACTCTTCTCCCTGTGTAAAAATTTCATTCTTCAAAGACTCGACCATCAGATATCTTTGTAGGCATCTCTTAGCAGTTGCTCCTACAGAGCTGCATTTTTATTTATGAACTGTCTTCTCTTCAGGAATGACTGCAATTTAACTACTGTAAGTGGAGTTATTTTTTGGAGATGTGTTTGGCTGCCTAAACTTAAGGGCCTGATCCTGCAGTTTTGTCCAACAAAATGGCCTTACTCTCATTTGACCTATTTACACTGCTGTTATTACACAGCTGTTCAGTGGTACTGGGGGCAGCAAATATTGATCAAGCCCTGTCTTAAGTATTCACTTTCTCCCATAAAGGATTGATGAGCCACATTTTTCTTTTAAGAGAAATTAGCATGTCTCTTTAGTAAAGTTTAATTTGGACTTTTGGACAGATGTTCAGTCACGGTGAAACTGTTTTTGAGTACCACATGAATGAAAAGTATCCTTGAACTGACTTTACTGCCCATTGCATGACATAATATCTCTCTGAAGCCCAAAGGCATGTGTTTTATACAAGGTGTGTTAGCAAAATAATTGGTTAAAAAACCCCAACCAACCACGGGTGTCCTCTGGGCACGTGGGATTTTGTGAGCGCTCTGGAGGCTAGAACCCCAGGTACATTCTGGAGTGAGCTCAGACTCTCTCTTTTGACTGCTGGAGTTCTCTATAATTATTTCATTGAATTTTTGTTCAGTGCTCTATCAGGGAGTGGACAACAGAGACTAGAAGAAAGGGTCAATACCTCCATTTTTCATGTTTTATTGCCTCTGAAATCTAATTTGCACCCATATCTATTTATAAATGAGGCAGGGTAAAATGATAATCTTATACTCTGTTTTGCAATTTCAATATTACCTCTTGTCCTCCTGTCCGACTTTTAGTTGTGTTCAGTTTTCTTTATCAAATGTCTCCTGCTAGACTTTCCCTGGACACTTAGTGTTAGCTGTGCCAAATTCTTGAGACGTTTAGTGAGCGAAGCCAATGCCTGCAGCTAACAAGCTTCAGCATTACAGGATAATCTGGGCCTTGTATTAGTGTTAGCATGTTGTTATAAAACACACTAAGAAAACACTCATAATTATGATAAATACTCGAATAGCTGGACAGTGAGCATTCAGAAAACAGAAACTGTAGGTAGGGAAAAGTGGTGTGAGATGTGTAATTCAGTGAAAAGGGGGAAAAAAATAAAAAGGAAAGAAAAGCTGCTTATCAATTAAAAAAAAAGATTCTGAGAGTGCAGTCTTCCAAAGAAATGTTTGGAAGCCCTATTGTTTGAGATATTTAAAACTAGAATGGGCAAAGCACTAAATAATACACTAGTTAGATTCCTTACTGTCAGAAGGCTTGAATAAATATACAGTTGAGGTCTGTTTTTCTGTGGTTTTAGGAAAATTTTATTCAGGCTTTCATTTGCCTCAGTGATAATAAATAGCTTTTTGGAAGTCTGAAGCTGACATTTGAGTCTTTAATGAATGTTTGGTTTTTGACTCCGGTTTTCTCATGAATGCCAGACTGCTGGCTGTGATTTTATTCTCCATGAGCAGTGAAGCATGTATTTAAAACATAGGCATTCACACAAAGTCTCACAATGGGCTCTGCAAACTAATTTAAGAAAATTAAATAGGTCAAATTTTCAGCCTCTCCACTCTTAACAATATCCTTGTAAGCATGCCGTTATCCCATAAGTAAACCATCGATCTTCACTGCTCCTAGTAAGATGCATCCTGTCATTAGAGACACAAGTGCGTAACTGTGCTTGGCAGCGTTCGAACTTCGAAAGTTGAAACGCAGTTTTAGGGCACGCTGGTGTGTGCATACGCAAGCACAATGATATCACTCCCCAGGCCGCAAGCGTTTCTGCTGCTGGCAGGCTGCGCTCGGTCTGAGCTCCTCTTCCATCTGCTTCATCCTTGGAGCTGACTGCTGTGGCTACTCACAGGGTGATTTTGGCAGCAGGAGGGTGCAGATGCCCAGTTTGGGAATTAGTTTTTGAAGCAGTGGCATCTGGGTGTCAGCTTGTCTTCCCAGCTGGTCTCTTCAGCGGTCTTGTCTGGCTAGACTTCTGGTTCTGCTGGCAACTCAGAAGTTGGGGTCAGTCTTTGTGGCTTGCTGGCCTTCTCAGTAGAGCACTTTCTATGATCAGTGCCTCTGAAGGAGCTAAAAGCTATCTTCATATAGAACTTTAAAAGTAAAATCACTCTGGAAAATCTCATGAAATTCACATAAAACCCCCTACAAAATGACATTTAATAATGTGATAGGGAGAGATTTCCATTCTCATTCAAAATTTCTGCTTTGCTCTACTTTCTTCATTGCAAAATAAAGGTTCATAAAGTCTGGAATAATTTTCAGAAGATATACCAGAACGCCTAAAATTACTCATGTACGGGGCATACTCTTTAATATATCGGTGAAACAGTCACCATCATTCTTACAGCAGATAGATCAAAAGGCATTTCAGTCACAATACCTCCAGCTCTTACAGCTGTCAGCAGTGAAGTGAAAGAGGAACTGAAAATTAGTGTTTCTTCCTCCAAACAGGACAGAAATGAAACACTTTGTTCTAATCAAGGAATTTTTGTTATATGAAGGGGAATCCCTGCAGGCACTGTTTCCCCTGTGAATATGTAAATAGTGGAAATAAAAAATGCTCCGGAGCTTGGAAAACCCGCAGTAGACAAGTACATTGCCTTGTTTTTGGCTCTCTCTTGATTTGCTACCAATTCTGAATGCTACCTGAAGACTAACTTTTAAATTTACTATTTTCTCATGCTTCTGACAGCACTGGTGGAAACAGAGTATAGCTGATCCCTCGGGTATCTCACAAATTCCCTTTCAGTAGTCATGTTTGTGTTCAGAGGGAGTTTGATAGTTAGCTGAAAATTGAAATATGTGTGCAGTTGCAGTAACAAATGTATACAGGCTTTGTCCACTGAACCCTTTTTCTTTTCACAGCACCACTATTCTGGAGGTTACAGAAAACTCATGTTGCAAATACAATCTAGTACATATGCAGAGATTGTGCTGTATTAAAATGAATATAATAGAAAATAAAGGAAATTATTGTAGCCCTGGATTTACTGTGAGATCAGGCCAGAATTTCTGTGTCTTATTTTAAGTGAATTTTTTCTACAAGAAAATGCATGCATAGTAATGAATTCAGGTAGAAAGCGAATATTATTTTGAGAAGAGGAGCATATTTGAAGTGTTTAAGTAGTCTAATTTTTCTACCTCTGAAAAGAATTAGGAATAAAGAAGATAAAAATATACCTCACAGTAATTTAATAATATATCTTACTGTAGGTATTGAAGGAATCAGCTGTTCAGCTACACTCACACAGCACTACTCAGGCATCAGATTAGACCCGGTTCCGTAATTCTATTTTCTAGTATAAAGCTGGTTCCCATTTGGGATTAGGCAAAGACATTCAATCTGTACTACTGTGAATGTTCAGGAGCTGGGTTTTGCTCTGCACAATGTGAATGATCAAAAGGACATTATTTTCAAAGTTACCAGGATATTTTTGGTTGGATTGTTCTTGATTATTTTTTGCACTTCAAAGAAGTGACTCTTGACCTTGAGGACTACCAAAACAATACTATCATGTGAACTTCCTGCCTTTTCTTGTTTTAAATAAACACACTGTCTATCCACTGAATTTTGATCACTGTGCAAAACCAGATGCTTTGAGTCATGCTTTATAAGTTTTAAGGGTTCTGCCCTTAATAGGGTGGACTTCTGTAGTTTGTGTTAATTTATGGCTTAACTAGCAGACTGAACAAATATAATAGTAAAAAAAGCAATGTGGTTTTCTTAATATTACAAATCCAGCCTTGGTTTTGCTGCTGTTTTCAGCAGTTTTGCTGCTGTTTTCCTAGCTTGCATATTTTCTATTCTAAAAAGGAAGTGTTGATTGTGTGAATAAAATTCAACATACTCTTCCATAGGATACTGACCCTTCAGTGAGTAAAGGGTAAAATGTAGTAATGTATGCATGTCATTTTTACTGGAGTAAATACCCAGAGTATCATTATATGAAAAAAGGAATTTTGCTGATTTAGAAGTACTATATACTCATTTTTTGGATGAGGCTTTCAGTAGAAGAGAACTGGAGTGGCAAAATCCAGTGGATAACTGTGTACAACAGGACGTGCACAATATTCTTTCCATGGCAAAAAGTAACTTGCTGTGTACTCTGCAACATTTTCTTCTGCCTTGGTACATATCTTCAGATGTATGACAGAAGGACGTAAGTAGTGGGAAACTCCTCTTCTGCAGACCCTTTCTTGGTGTCACTCGGTTTATATCATTCTTTCAAAAGAAAATAATGAAACAGTAGTGATACAAAATCCGTTATAGGTCTAACTGAACTATGAGGATTAGGTTGGTAAACATGAGATTGTTTTGTTTTGCTCTACAGCATAAGGTAATTTGAGTTGGATGCATGGTCATGTAGGCTAAGATCCTCAAAAGCAGTTCTCTCAAGCTTTCAGGACATTATACATGCAGAACTGTGGCGGCTTCTCTAAGAGCATAAAAACTAGAAAGAGAAGGAAAGCAGTGTACCCAACTACATCTTATATTTTGCCCTAGAGCTCTCTGCTAGCAAACCAAACAAACTGTTTTTGGGAATGAGGCTGCAGTTTTCCAGAACTGAAAAAGAACAGTGCCAAACTGAGAAAATGCAAAGCATTTCTGATTTGTGGTGGTTCCAAGGCAACAGACTATGAGTTGTCAGTTAAAAGTGAGGGTGGAAAGTCAAATTCAATGGGGAGCAAGGAGGATCATGATGGCACATAAGAAATGGCATTTTTCCTTACACATATAAAATCTGCTTCTAAGCAAGTGGGTTTTGTGGTGTGTGGTTTGGGGTTTTGTTTTGATTTTTTTTTTTTGTGGAGAGGAGCTTAACACGGAAGAGGAAAAGTGCCCTGTTGAATAATAAGGATTTGCTCGTTTGATTTATTTGAAAGTTGTTTGGAAAATATCTGCAGAGTAGGGAGACAAATGCAACTGAGCAGAAGAGACTTAGTTGCTGAGACTCTTATTAACTATTTAACTACTTGCTTTTCTTAAAAAGAGAGGAAATCTGGAAAGTACCTGTTTTGGAAACTCTTTTAAAAGAAAAAGGATTAACTTGATAAAATAACAAATATAGGGAATGTGGACTGCTTGTTCAGGAAGGCTGGAAAGAAAAGAAGAGAAAGAAGATGGCAATGCCAGATGGGAGAGATTCTCATAGGTTTTGCATTATTTTCGCAGTAAGATCCCTTTTTATGTTTAGTCACTTAAATAAGTGGGTATCCTCAACTTCTTTTTTGTGGATTTTCTTCCTATTTTGATTCTTTCAAAATGAATTTTTTATTATATATCTTTTGTTCAGATTTACTTATACTAGAAGATTTTTCAAAGTGCCTAGGTTCTCAATTTATGTCAAACTCCAGATTATGGAACATGAAACATTTTGTTTCTGAAGATTAGGATCTTAAGATATGAGAAATTTACTTGGAGCCAGTGATGCAACAGTAATATATGTTTAAGCTTACACCGCTGAGTGACATTTTTATAGGAAGTACGCAGCTGCATTAACTTCCACGTGTAGCCCTTTCCTGGTCTCTAGGCACCATTTTCTATGGTGAATTACAGAAGTCCAAAAGATAAATGGCAAATTAGTGGATCACCATGAGTAAAGCCTTCAGCTAGGAGAATATCATTTTAATAATAATAAAAAAAAGCTGTATCTGGCAACTGATGCTAATTGGAGATTTGAGTTCAATAAAGAGTAAATCAATACCCCTGAATCTGTGCATAGGTTTGAAGGAGAGTGCATGTAAACTCTGGAAACAGGTGGAGAGTATCTAATTATTTTTTTAAAATCACTTCTCTCAGCCAACTTCCAGTGCTAAAGTTTTACCACTTGCAGTGGATGCCGCTCCATGCCAAAGATCTGATCTTGTATTGCTGGCCGTGTCTTGCTTTGAAAAATGAAATACATAGTTGAGCGTTACTAGTGTGGTGTTCTTAGTAGAGCCTTTGTCAACAATTATTGTTCTCTTTATCTCTCATGTAAATTGAAAAATAAGGAGGCAAAAATCAATAGCTCCAGCGAAAGTAAAATAATAACCAGTCCCCTGTATATTTGGTGGAGAGATGATAAGACCAAAATAATACTGTCATTTCTCCTCCCTTTGTTCTAAACGGTTGCATTAGTATTATATTTTGCTGTGCCAGAAATTACCAAGGAGATTGCTTAAACAAAAAGAACAAGAACTTCATTCCATTTTATCTTTTTCTCCTTGCTGAAAGGACTGACAAAGTAGCAATCCTTGTCTTTCATTGATAGATAGCTGTACTCCTTCTACAGCTTCAATCTATATTTGAACTGCCATCTTTTACATCTTCACAGCACTGCATTGCAGTGGTGTAGGTAATGCACAGGCGATGCAACTGTGCCAGAGTCCCTTGGCCAGAAGGGTCCAAGTGCCAAGCAGGAAAGAAGGTGGGAGTGAGCACTGGTATTTGCCTGAATTGCCTTGCCTGTTGAACATATGAAACATACCCAGCTTTTAGTTTTTACATATGTAGTCTTTTGTTTTGTTTTGTTTGTTTGCTGGTCTTTATAGTTTCTTCAGAAGGATGCTCAGATAAACAAAGAGGCTCATTCTCATTATTGTTTGCAGGTTTCCAACCTGTACCTGTATGACAGTGTGCTCATGCTGGCCAATGCTTTCCACAGAAAACTGGAGGACAGGAAATGGCACAGCATGGCAAGTCTGAACTGCATGAGGAAATCCACCAAACCTTGGAATGGAGGACGATCCATGCTAGAGACTATTAAGAAGGTGAGAATAGACAAACCACAATGGTGTGAACAATTGAAAGAGTTGCTTCATTTCTACTTGAAATTAGCTTTTGAAGAGGTTTTTGACCTCTATTCAACTTTTCTTTGATTTATTACAAGCAAGTGATTTACACCTACCAGAATGATTTACGGCTATTAAACAAGCAAATGATTTATTACAAACAAATTACACACACTGCAGTGTTGCTCCAGCGGTATGTGTTCTACTTCTGTTGTTCTCTTAGCTACCTTCTGTGGAGGTAGTGTGATTAGGAATTGTCATACAAATTAATGTGCATGTGCATCATAATAATTTCCCCAAGAGAACTTAAGGAGCTCGAGGGGCCAACCAATGATAAGGTTTAAGACTTATGTTCCATTTACTACAGCTCAACTAGCTTCGTAAGTTAGCTGAGCATTGGTAAATATCTGTTTGTGTACTGTAGCCCAGAGCAAGAGGGATCTGATTTAGCTAAGTTGTTACTAACAGTTACACTGTCTTGCAGCATGTTGAATTATTCAAATACGGACAATACTGTGGCTTTGCAGATGCATGGTAACTTCTTGTATGAAAATTATTTGATCACAAATACTAGTGGAAAAAATACTTATTTTTTACTATACTAACTTTAGCAATTGTTTGGAAAAAACCCCTGTTTCTCCATATATATTGATGAAATGGTTTTCCTCTAGTAAAATGATGCAATTTGATCAAGTGTTATGTTATGCTCTGACCAGTCCTAATGACGCCATCCTTTGTTGCTAAATTAATTCAAACTTTAGTGTCATTTCAAGCTTCTTTGCTACAAACCCAAAATCAAACTCCGTGATACTTTCACAGAGAGGTTTTAATAATACTTAAAATTTTATCTTTTCTTCATGCCTCTCTTGGGAGCACAGCAGGCGTACTCTTTCTTTTGGACTTGGAGTTCATGCCTTAGTATTCAGCCCCAGAACTGAACCTGCTGCCCCCAGTTACACTGAAAGGGCTGTTGTGTCATGGTCCACCAAGGTCGTTCTCCTTTTCTTTGGGGTCTGGCTCCGTGAACAATGAAGACCTGACGGCTTTTGTCCACAATATGCAGTGGATGTGTTAGTGCTAAAGTAATTTTCTCAAAAAAAAAAAAAAAAAAAAAGAAGTCATCTTTTGTCTGCTGCTATGTTTGAGCTATTGAAGAACATATAATTGCCATATTTAAGTTCACTGTAAACATTTTCAAAGCAGATTTGGCATACCTTTGATGAAGAGGAGTGTTTATAAAGGCAAATTTGTTCTATTCTAAAATTTCTGAAACTTATTTCCTTAGGGCCATATAACTGGGCTTACTGGTGTTATGGAGTTCAGAGAAGATGGCGCCAATCCCTATGTTCAATTTGAAATACTGGGCACTAGCTACAGCGAAACATTTGGCAAAGATGTGCGGAGGGTAAAGATATGCTGCTTCTTTCTCTCTTTTGTTTTCCTCTAAATAATATACATTCTACTTCACAGGAGAAAATCTTATTCTTTAAGAATGAATTAATGTTACACTGCAGAAGAAATTTACTATAAGAGAAATATTTTCTAATGTCTTACAGACTTAAATCTTGAATGCTAATTTTATATTACTAGGCAGGAGTCCTGCAAGTTGTTTCCACATGTGCGGTAATGATGCAGTGCCATAACAATACTGTGAATATAACAGTGAAGACTGCACAGTTCTGCTCCTGTGTTTTATTGTTAATTAGGATATTATGGATGTAACTGGCACTTGTCTTACTAAGGAAGCTAACTGAGAATATAAATTACCTAAACACACAAAGATGTTTCAAAGTATAGCTGCTGCAAGAATTTGAGATAAATAAATAAAAATCTCTAGAGAAGATAATTTCCAAAATGGATGTTGCTCTATCGTGTAAAGTAAAGGATGTCCTGTCAATGGTAGCTGGTGGAACAAGGACTGATGGGGATTAGAAGGCAGTTAGAGTGGTTTCATGGGGTTACTAACATAAATTGTCATTGCCTGAGAAGGCTACCTTGAACATGTTCATGCAGAGGGTATGCTCCAAAAATACCTGAAACTCTCAATTGAACAGTGAGGTTCTGACCAGAACTAAGCTACAAAATGTCCCTAAACTGGTCAACTGGTTGAAATACAGACATTACCACTGTATGGTCAACAGGTCCTACATTAAGCAGAGCTGAACAAAAAGGATTCAGTGAAGAATTAAAATTTATGACATTTTCTATTTTCATTTGACCATTGGTTTCTGTGTTTTGTTTTGATTCACCTGAATTACATGAGTCTAAATGGAAAAACAAGCAGAGAACTTGTGTTTACGTTATCATCTTAAACAGCTAAACCTGAGATTCTTTCAGAGTCTAATTTGGCACGAGGATTTTCAACATGGAACCAAAGGCCTGCAATATCTATTAGAAATTCAACAGAAGGAAGAGAAGTATTTGAAATGCATAAAGATCTAGGAGATATAATTGAAAAACTTCTGTTGCCAAAAAATGTCTTCAGATTGGCTAGGCACCTTCACGTATTGTAATGACCAGAAAAGCTATTTCTCAGTCCACTTCCATTTCTAGAAGATTTCTACCGCAAATGAGGAAGTCTAAGTTCCAAACGTTACCCGAATTATGAAAAATTATCTTGATTTTGGAAACAGTGTTGCCTATTTAATAAAATGGATTTGGCTTAGGAGGTCTAGGAAGCAATTCCGGTTGATAAACAGAAGTATGCACCTCACTTTATGCACAAGTATGCAAAACAGAAGTATCCGGTGCCATGTGAGACGCTGTGGACTATCCTACTGTGTTTCCAGCTGCCACTACAGAAAAGCATGAGTGTCCTGTCAGTGCTGTGTTATCCCTAGCAGATGGATGCCATGGGGCATTTGAGTTTGGTTCCATTTTGTTACAGAATTCCCAAGTCACTCTGAGTAAGTCACATAACCGCTTTATGCTTCGATTTACCTTTCAGTAAAATTGGCATGATTACCACTCAGAACAGGTTTGAGGCCTTAAAGGGAAATTATGATGTGTGAGTATACATTTTTTTTTTTTTCTAATGTACATTTCACATATGGTGACACATATACAAAAGCTCTCACCTCAGTGTGTCTAGCAAACTGACCAAATTGAGATATCCAGATGTGTGAAGTGGAGATAGCTAAAATATCGCTCAAAAGGGACCACAAGGCAAAGAAATAGGTAAAATGACTAAATGGGAAAATGACTAAAATGGCTAAACTGATATAATACTGATGACTTTTGATCCCTAATGTGCTACTTTGGGATTAGGTGGTTAATATAGGAAGGCTTAACTCTTTGGATGTTAAATGCAGAACATTACACAGTTCCCAAAATGAAAGGGAGTATAATTCTAAATAGGTAAAAAGCTACTGGCTGTGGAATACTACTTTGAGCTAAAATGAAGTTCTGAAAATGATCCTTTTAGCCTAATATATAGAGCGAGTAAAAAGTCAGCAATATGCTACAGAAATCTGTAGAAGAACTTGGAAGAGATGATATTTCTTAGAGCAAAATTACCATGGAACTACTGGTATTCAATTATTTAGACAGCCTGACTTTTTATTATTGCAGCAAAAATATGTTACAGCTCAGAAGTACTTTTAAAAACTCGGAAAGTCATGCTTGTCTCGTTTATATTACTTGACTGAGAGATCAATTCTGATTTATTGTCAGTTGTTTCCATATCAGCCTTTCCTCAGATTTAGCTGTGGAGGAACATATTTTTGCTGAAAAACAGAGGGTTCTTTCCGCATGGTTTTCTTTTCCTCTGTATGGAGAGCATCCGTACCTGTTCATCCCTGCCCTGACCCTAGGAAAAACCTTTGCAGTTAGGATCTGTGACAGTGTAGGGCAAGAGAGTATAACATTGAGTGTTGAGCCTTAGAGGGAATCCAGTCAAAACTAGTGGACTTTTAATACTCAACATCCCTTAGAAAGTTTCTTGGGGATCATTTCCACCAGAAAGACTCCTAGGAGAATTTCCAAGATAGTAACCCAAATCTGGCAGGAATTTTCAGGGCCTTTCTGTAGAGGCATCTTGACTCTTCCCAGTTGCCCTGAGATCTGGTCTTTCTGCAGACAATTGTTCCTTCCACTAGCTGTGATTGAGTTATGGGTGCAAGTAAATATATGTATTTGCTCGCTTAGTATACCTTCTCCTTTATTCCACAAGTCTAACACCATATTTTTGTGGTAAAGGCTGATAGTGGTTTTTGTGTGTTTTGTTTGCGTGTTTTCTTTTTCCCGTGTTTGGGTGTACTTTAGTGAAAGGGAAACTTAAGAAAATGCTCTAATTTCTTTGGTTAAAACATAAAAAAACAGGGTATGTCCCTTAAAGTATACTACCTTACTTTACAAGAGGCTCAGGTGATTGCCTTCTATTCACTGTGTGTATGTGGAGGTTGAGAAAGCATGGTGTGTTCATGCTTAAAAAAAAAAGAGATCAGTGTGGTGACTTACCAGGGCATTTGAAAGTTGAAGGATAAGAATGTCAGAGAAACTGAAAAGGCTTAAATGCCTAGTGCTTGACGATTGCCAGTATGATTTATGTCCCTAATGTCTGTAAACACCTTTAAAAATAGCAACTTGAGTATCTGTATGTTTAAAAAAAAAAAAGAAAAAGAACTGGATATAACGAGATAAGGGAACTGTAAAAAGTATAAAATATAACAGAATCAACTAAAAAGAAAAAAGAAACTTTAATAGCTGATGCCACAATAATGTTTTAAATTGAATGAAATTTGAGTGAAAGAGAGAATGAGAGAAACACAGAGGAAGTATAACTTGGAAAAACAAGAAAAATTGGTATAAAGTGTTCAGGTGAAGTTTATGGAGCAGAAGGAAAGAGACTAATAGCCTATTACGTTCAAAACCCTTTGAGACTACTGGGATTTGCATTTGTAGCAGATAAAAACCCTTTTCTTCTCATTTCACCTCTTATGTCCACCTCCCATGCTAAGGATGTATGCATCAAATTCAGCACCAGCCTTAATTGCTATAACTGCTATAATTGCTATGGGTTACTCACCATTGAATGGTCTTCCTCTGAATTTAGAGTTATCAACATGCTTCTTTTTTTTCTCTTTTAAATTCTTACTTATTAGTTCCTTTATGAATTTATTTTTTTACCTACATGGATATGTAAAGCCTCTCTTGTATGTTTACATTTTTATGTCTTCTACCTCAAGCTTCCTGAGCCTTTGGTTCATTCCCAGCACTGGCAGTGGCTGGGGGTGATCGTTATGTCATTTTGCTTCATTGGCTCACTGTCCCCATCTGTAGCATGGTGTTGAGGGTACTTGCCTGCTTTGTACAAAGTTTTGAAGTCTGGTAGAAAAAAAGGACTCTAGCAAAAACATTTAGCTGTTAAGGTTAAGAAATTGAATGAATCAGTATTAAAAACTGTATATTCCTAATTGTATGAGAGACCATCCCTTCAGAGCTTGTTTGGAATTGTCAATGGAGAACTATGTCCCACTTCCACAGTACAGGGGACATGAAGGGGGAAAGAAGGTCAGGACTACATTAATTCCCTCCTTATTGACTATCTATATTATTAGTTCTTATTAATGAAAGCCTTGCTGGAACTTTCAGAACATCTGAGCTGGTTCGTATTTCTTATGTTTCTGCACTTGGGTGGATTCTGCACAATATAATAATGATCCAGCTGTGAGAGCAAAAATAAGGGAGCCAGGCCTCCAGGGTGGTATTCCTAACAACTCACTAACTCGCAGTGAGCTCCTGAGGTGTAAAGCTATTTGTTCTTGTTTGACCATGTATGCAGAGAATACCGTAACAACTAACTGCCCTTGTAGGCTTAGTTAGATAACGACTGTAAGGAGCTTTATGATTATCTTCATCTTCATCCTTGGCAGGAAGATCTTCTGTAAGTGTGAAATGATGTTGTTATTTAGTTTATTTTATGACAGGGATCATATCTTTTATAAAGCAATCTGCAATTCTTTCCCAAGCTGGCTGTAATGAAGGCAGAATTAATGGTTTACACGCATGCTGTATTTCACAAGAAACATTCTGTTCAAAATGATAACATTTACAATTGGTTTTTCATTTCTGTCAGTTGGTATGTTTTCATTTTTTTAAATTAGATTTTCTTGAAATATCATCTGCTTCATAAACAGTCATACTTGTTTCCTCCAGCACTTCTGAGGCAGATTGCAGAAGTCACTGTAAGTAGTTTTGTGATATGTTTCACAGTTGTTGAAACCCCATGTTTGAAGTCTGATACAGTGCTTTAATTGGGTTTGTTACTTTTAGACAGAATCTCATCATTATCATGATGAGAAATCCTATGCTTATTCATTGCAAAAAGGAACTGTATTTTTAGGGGTCTGCAGTATTAAGTGCTTTCATCTGCAAGAATATTGCCAAGTCACCTCATATGCTGCTAAAAGATATATACTGAAGAGAGTTATCTTACGTGGTTACTACTGTAATTGAATTAGTTTTACTCATATGGAAAAATACATAAGTATATTGCCTGAGTTTAGCCGTAAAACAGATGCCTGCCTCCTGTTTGAGCACTTCATAAACATGCACTTGGGTATAGTAATTTGGTTTAATCTGTGTTGCCAAGGTACCTTTCAGCTAAAAAGTAAGACTGAAGTCTTGGCTACTTGTGATCACTAAAGATCCCCTGTTACCTTGTAAAGGGAAGGGCTAATAGTCCTCTCATTCTGGGTAAAATACAATTTCCACCTGTTTACATTTGGTTTAACTTTCTCTTTCTGCTTGAGTGGATTGAGTGTCATGGTAGAATAATTTGGAAAGAGTATTGCGATTCACCCTATAAATACATTGTGTCAAACTGAAGAAAAATCTGGAGTATTTTACTCAAAATATTAAACCTCCTTCATTTTCTGGTTGTAATTTTCCGTACAAGATGGATGTGAGGAGTAAAAATAAATGCATTCCTTGCAAATTCCATAAGTTGGATTATTCATGGTAAAAAATACAGCTGAATGTATCGGAAATGGCTACGATCAATTTTTAAACTATAGAAGAATACCAGAGAAGACACATGGTGAACCTGAGTGTTTTTTCTGAAATGAAGTGGGGTCCCTGTTTGCCCAAGTTCTGCAAATTGTGGTTTTTTTTGTAATTGAAATATTTTATGTTCTGTATGCTTTCACTGTAAAATTGTAGCTGAATTAATACACTCACTAACTGAAAAGTAGGTAAGCAAGTTTAGAAATGCTTTTTTTTTTTGCAATTATGTGATACATAGTTCTTTTAAATTTTTGTTTTATTTGATTTTATGTTTTTGGAAAACATTGCCAATGGGACCCATGCTTTTGCATAAACTGTTACTTGTATTTGCAAACACAAAATGCTGTAGGTATTTGCAAATTATACCAGTGTCAACCCCGAGTAAAAGGGATGTCTTGCAAATTTCAGTTGGAATTCCTCCAAGCATAAGATCATGCTGGTCTTCTCCTTTGCAAGACTGTTCGCCTGTTTATATGACATTTTCACAGCATGAAGCTTGAGGCTAGATTTAAAAAAACAGCCATATCTGAGTTATGAGCGGGGCCAGGATACCTACAGCAATTAGGATGCTGCTGAAGTTTCCATAGCCCACATGCACCACTGCCTGTATGTTTAGAAATTCTCTTTAATTCGTAAGTCGCATACTATGTCATACTTACCAGATTATAATGAATCTTGGGTATAACATTCTCCTTTTTTAACATGTATGCAATATTGCATAAAATTGGGATGTTAGGAGTGTTAAAATCGGCCTTCTAAAACCAGTTACATCTTTAATTATGGAGCTTTCATCAAAGCTCCTATAATTTATTGATAGATCCTAGGAGAGTATTCAAATGGGATGAAGAGAAAGCCCCTTTCTGTAGCTCAGCTCATGAACAATTCTGTGCTCAAGTGTGCACACTGAAGAAAAATGTATTTCCATAGGGAAACAGGTCAAGATTTTCTGAGCTTAACACCAACAGAAAATAGAAAGTATTTGAAAAAAGTATCACAAATTCTTTTTACCTTTTTGGAAATCCAAAGACAGAGATTATTTGCTATTCTCTTTTGCACAGCATCAATCTTGAACAAAGGCAATATGCCTACTATTCCAGAAAAGGGGGATAGTCTTTCTTTTTTTTTATTTTCTCCCCTAAGAAATATCTTTGAACGATGATTGTTGTTTAAAAATCACACTAAAAGTAGAAGAACTTTCTGTTGAGTGTTAGACTAGCTTTTTTAGCATAATGTTTGTTTAGCAAAATCACTTTGAAAGATATTAATGATAATGCTAAAATTATTTTACTAAAATTATTTTAACTAACAAATCAAGATGTCATCTTGGCTTTCATAAGTACATAAACTAAGGAGTTCTAACATCTCTTTGTAGCATGATTTCAGTGTCGAGGACAGTTGCAAGGACTGTATTTTGAGGGAGACCATGCACAGATTCCTTTCTGTAGTATTTGAAATGCATTTAATTCTTCTAATTATTGTTGTTGTCTTATATCATTTGGTAAACTGTAAATACATGTAGGTGCTAAGCATAGTTTATGAAGTAATTTATTTCAGCAGTAATTTTAAACCCCAGGATAGCTATGTTGTCTTCATCTGTATATTGCTCTGATACATTCAGTATGACAAAAAGTGGATGTTTAAATACAGGTAGTTAAGCTATTTGGTCATGCTACATCATAGTTTTGTTAAGAAAAATGACAAAATGTTATGGTTTCTGTTTAGTCCTATTAAAAGAAACAACAGAAATAGAAGTTATTTAAAATTCCCCTTCTATTTTTGCTTTTATTTCTACCATTTCATGCCAGGTTATATTACTGTATACCAGTAAACACTTTCACATGCAGGTTTTCAACAGACAAGTTTAATGGCAAGATATCTTAGTGGTCAGCCCAAATGTGGGACATGAAGAACTTCTGTGTCACAAAGTGCCACAAACCATCTGACTTGCTTTGGCTTGGTTCCTTAATTTCATTATACTTAAAAAAAGAACAGCCTTAGTTTCTCAACTTACTCTTTTGGAAACATGCGTGCAAAAGGGCATCAGAGTTTTGATTAAACCTCTTGGTCCGTATTGGCTAATTCACTGAAATAGTAGTACTTGGCAGAGATTGCCTGCTGGTGTTCCAGTTCCTGGCAGAACTGCCGTTAAATTGAGGACTTTCTGGTTTCAGACCACATGGAAAACACCCAGTTTTACCTTAAAATAGCTACAATCTATAATCAATGTGAGCCTGTGTCAAGGAAAGAATTCTAAAGTATGCCTGGTCCAGTACCACAATATCTCTTGCTATAGGAGTGAATTAATTTATATACTTGGGTAAAATACACAGACGTCACAAAATAAAACTTGTTTTCCATTTTGAGACAACATCATTTTACTGGAATGGAGACAGTATCAGGCATAGATAATAACGCTCAAAACGGAATATTCTTTCTGAGCATGACATCTATGTGACAGGCTATCAGATGATAGTATGTCTGTATTTTTAATATGTTAATGAGTGTGATGTACAAATATATAATAGAGCTCCCCCACAATATGATTGCTAACAGGACACATTTTTAAGTTGTATGTTGGCAACAAAATATATTTCTTTAAGCAACATACAGTAATATATACATATATTTTAAGTATTTTCCAGCATAAAAGAGGTACATGAGCAGACCACAATAATAATTAAAAATATTGACACTATTTAAAAAGTAAATTGTCGATATGTTGCCATAGGCTGAAATAGCTATTAAATGCAACAACACATTTGAATTCCACTTAGACCCGAGGGGCAAAAAAACCTCAACAACACAAACCCCTTGAATACTGAAGCTCACCAAAATCCACTTTTGATGGAGATTATTGGGAACGATTTCCAGAGGTTGAATCTGTCAGATGAATCACCCTGTTTGCCCTAGGAAGCCATGCCCTAGCTATTTTAAATGAAAAATATCATTGCCTCTAGACTGAATGGAAAATGGGATAGAGGTGATTTCTTAGGTGGCTGGATTCCAGGTCATGCAGAGCTTAAAAAAATGTTAATAACCTGAAATTACACCTGGATCTGAAACGGTGAGTAGAGTATTACAAAGAGGAGGTGTACTTTGCTGACAGTGACCAGACACACAGCCTTTACTTCATGAAGACAGAGCAGGCTCTGAAGGCATCTGGTTAGTACAGTGTAAACCAGACAGAAGTGTCATGTAGAAGAGCTGAAGTCTGGTGTCTTAAGTGACCAAATCACCTTTGCAGACAAAATTCTCTTATGAACAATTATATACCTGTCCTGAAATTAAATTGCAAGTTGTAAAAGCATCTGATTGCGTGCCTTAAGCCCATTAGGTTGTTATAAATACAATTGTACAGAGCATAAAGCATGCAGGATGTCAGTAGAGTATTCTATGAATTTAAGATGCCGTGAAGAACTCACTGATGTAACTCTCTTTCCGTATTCATTATTAACTTTTGTAGTGTGCTTTGAGATCATTGGATGAAGGATGCTATCTATGATCATGTAATTCTTCAAATGCATGAAGTAAATCTCTTTGAAACAGAGTACTTCTTTAATGTAGTAAAACAGCTCCAGCCTGCCAACATCTATTTCACTCGCAACAATATCTTTTCTATGAAAAGGTAAGTTGCAAAGTCCCATAGAGTTTATTGACGAGGTCTGAAGAACTCGCAGGTATTGGGCTTTGTTGGAAAGTGGATGTAATGAAGAGTAAAAAAAAAAGAATAATCCAGGGACTCTCTGTTATAGTGGGAGAGTTAAGGAGAAAATGCTGCTGCTCATTACTGACCGAAGCAGGTAGCCAGATAAAGGCTTTCTTTTAGGAAAAGAAACAGCATAAAAATAGTTAAATCTGACATCAGTTATTTGCTTTAAAACTGCTTGCCAAGGTCAGTTTGCCTGAATATGACAACTAAGGAGAAGAAAGAGCTTGCTTATAGCAGTGAACTCCTCTCAATTGGAATACCACCGAAAGGTCCCTTCCTAGTGCTTTACTCAGGACAGCGCTTGCACTTGTTCCCGCTGTGTCTGAAGCTTCTGTGCCATCTTGCCTGGTCCTTCTGTTTCTCCCACCATCACAAAACTTTGGGACAACAAGTGGGGAGGCAAATCCTTTCTCCTACATGTGCTGTTTTCTGGGGTAATGCGTCTGTGGTGAAAGTAGTGATGACTGTTTTGTGCCATGTAGCTAACTAACAGACTGGTGATTTTATCCGCCTGTCAAGTGAATCGTTGGTTTCAGCAGGTTGATCTCTATATCTCCCTGCACTGTTCATCGTAAAGTCTCAAATTCTTAAAATTTTATCCATTGATAAAATTTGCTTACAATGCTATGAGAGAAGTGGGTATGTTTTAAAATAGTTGAGATGATACCATCTAGGGACGGTATCTGGCTGATACCAGTTCTTGGGCATTTGCTTTGTTTTGTTTTTAAGTAAGGACTGTTATCTAAATATACACAAGGTTGACAGAGTGCAAAAATAGCTATTCTTTTACAAAGCAAGCTAAAGCTTTCCCAATACAGTGCTTGGGCAGACAGGTGATTGAAGGTATCGAAGCATTTAGTCCCTGGAGCCTTACCAGAAAGTAGTCCTAGACAAGTACAAGAATTGGCAATTGCTTACATGGAGAAAAAAAAAGCTAATATCCAGTAACTAGGAGCATGGGTGATATTTAATAGTATGGGAACATTTCAGTTTGAGTAGTTCTAGCACCATCTATAATTTTCTTAAAGCTTTATGTGCAAATTATTCTGCCATAAGATTAATAATACAGGAAGCATAAGTTAGTAGATGCTTTGCAAGATTGCTGTCTGAGCTGTATTGAATCTAAACTGAGCTCTCCCTCATTCTCTCTACTCGCATTCAAGATGCCATTCAATACCAATCTACAAGGCCACTGTAGCTATTTACATTTCAGTAGCACCTGGAGGCTATGGGTTTGTTATACTGAGAGTTGCCCAGGTAGTTAACTATATTATTATTGTGTAATATATAAACCATGTGGTTGTGTGTTCGGAACACACTACTGTAGTTTTGCCATCCTGACGAAAAATGCTATCAAAATCTCAGTTTGGGACTTCTCCAGGGTGTTTGCTAAGATAGGGATGGATAGTTTTATGGATCAGGTGTCAGGTATGTTTTCCAGGCTAGGTATAACACACACTGCTGCTCATGGTTCAAACTCGAGGAGGGAGCAGCGCACTTCTGGAGTTGAATCTGAAGTTTTGTCTGCTTTTTTTCTTTCCTCTCTCCTAAGTTTTAAAATAAATAATTGGGAGTGAAATATTTCTTGGTAGGTTTTCTGAACTTGCTCAGTGATATTACAAGGTAATTTCACTAGAAATTTTAAAGATAAGAAGTGTTGTTACTCCACATTTTATTAGGGCAAATGAGGGCAAAAGAGAGCACAAAATATTTTCTTTATGAGCATGAGGGAAGTGCACTGAGATTTTGTTATTATTTTTCATTGACTCTGATTGGTTTCTGAGTGTTCAGAGGAGGACTTTTCCTCGATAGACTCACTGAAAGGACATTCAGCATCTAGAGCTTTTTTTTCATTTGAACACAAATAGGAACACAGTAACCAGTGAAGCAGAAAACACAGATTTGCTGGCTGAGCTGGCTTAAAATGAAAGAGTGAATCTGAATCTAGGGTAGAGCCCACAGAGTCTGCTACTCTAGTGTGGCTCTCATCACAGGACGTTTCAGTGGTTTTCTTAATTAAAACAAAATGTCCAATCTTGTCTGGATCTCAGGGTGAATTTCTTATGTCAGGGGCTTGCTCTCTGAGTTTGCTTCTCTTTCTCTCATGCATCCCGCAGTTTCATCCCCAGCTAGGTGGTCCTCACTTGTGTATTGCGTCCTGCACCCTGGAAGCTTCTCTCTGCCGAGGATGGTCACTTGCCTCCCCAGAAGCCATGATCTCCCCTATTTCTGCAAGCAATTCCGTGCGACCCTGTCTGCAATCTGGCTCTGAAAGATCGGTACCTTCCTCTGTGTTGCCTAACCACAGATTTTTAATAGAACGCAACATATAGTCATATGAACTGAGAGATTAAATAGATGCCATCCATTCCACAAATCAATATGACGGAGTAGAATTCAAATCAATATTGGTTTCCTCTCTGTTTCTATTTTGAATCTCGATAGAGGGTTTGGGCAAAGACAGATGAATTGTTCCAAGATCTATAACTGTTATTTTAACTGTGGTTTGATTTAATAAAAAAGTAAGGAAAAAAATGTAAAGAAATGCCTAGTGTTAAATCTCAGAAGAAGAAAGGAAGACGTTTTCATATATGTTTTCATTATTTATGTAATGTATTTCTGTATATTTTGCCTATGGGTGGTATTACAAGACTTCTGTGCATTATCAATTCTACTATGTCAGCCATGACTTACCACACTTTATCCAAGATGACTCCCGTTATCTTTTTAATTATCCATATACCATGATCTTTCTCTACTTCTTCCACTCCCAAGATGCAGTGCAAACCAGTCATTTATTGTAGCCGGTAGAGAAGAATAAATGGAAAATATGGATTGGATTACCTTTCGTTAACACATTCAGCTTTTGGTGAGAGTCAGATTTCATAAGGAAAGGAGTTCAGATTAGACTAGAGAGGCATTTTTCAGAATTAATCAAAATTTTAGGGCATTAAGTAGTTTTGGCTTTAGAATAATTATTGCAATTACATTAGTTTTTCAGTATAATTTATTATGATTTTTCAGGTTCACAAGAGAGAGCTTACTGCAGTGCTAGTGCTCTGTTCTAACAAGCACGCTGCAGGCAAAACATCTCTGTAGCAATGCCCTTTGTGCTTCAAGGTGGTACGTTACTGAACCAGCCATGGGGGCAGGGACACTCAACATGCAAGCAAATCACAGTTTCCCCATTGCTGACTTGGTGTGATCATTCAGGTAAATTTGTTGAGTATAACATAGTTCAAGATTGGACAGTCTGATGAGGATATGAGAGTAATAGTTATCTGACAGCTGAGTCATCTGTGAAGAGTCAAAGCCACCATCACTAAAACCTTTGTGTCTGCCACAGAGGGACTCTGCTTTGGAAAATAAATAACCTTCATCTTAAGGGAAGCTTTCTAGTTGGAAAGGGTCAATATTGGTGGAGAGAATGAGGTTGGACATTCCTCCTTCTGTCTGTCTCTCCGACATATGTGAAGCACATTAAGTTGAAGTCTGCTGGCACTGCCTAGCATAAAGCAGCAATCTTCTGTTTCTTACTTGCATTAATTGCATGCTTGTGACATTGTCTAATTGCTTTTTGTCTTGTTCAAGAAACAATGCATTGCCTGCAAATTTTATTTAATCTGTATGTTCTTTATAGCACAGGTTGGCTATAAAATGTCATAGGAGTTCACTGCATTTATAGCTATAGCTGCCCTTATAATGTTTTATCCTAATAAAACCAGGAAAACAATTTCCTTGCTTAGAATACATTGGTTGCCCTTACTGTACATATCCTCTGGCTTCAGCTGAGGAGAACAAGTACAGCCTGTTTCTTGACCATTTACAGCACTTCAGAGCGGATCTTCGCCTGTCCGCTGCTCCTGCCACCTGCCAGATTATCCTCTGCTCTCACAGATTTTGAGCAAAATGTACTTTAAGAACCTGTACTAGTTTTGCTGGTGTCTCTATACAGGAGGGTTTATGGCAGGTGTTTTGAGTATTGATACTGGATTTTGAAGATAAGTTGTCCTTTACGAAGCAAAGAAAAACAGTCAGCGGGAGGACAGGAGGAATTGGAGCAGCAAGGATCTTTTTGGCTCCCTTCCGTCCTGTGCCTCCCAGCGCAGCCTGCCACGTTAATAATCCTCATTGCTCCGTGGTAGCTAGTCAGGCTGCAGCAAAGATTAAATATCCTTTCCTGTAGCTGAATTAACTTTCTAGATGTAGGTGGTATAAAATAGGTACGTCAATGTACCTACTGCCTCTCTGGTTTTAATTATTTCAGAAATCCTGTCTGTTCTGAATTCATAATAACTATGAGTATTTCCAAGACTTGGAAGTTCAGGATCAGACCAGCAGCAAGGCTCTGTAGAGGCAGACTTTCCTGTTAAGTGAGGTGTTATAATTCTGATTTTTAAACACCGTTCTAGGATATCTCACTTCTCTGGCTCTGGCTTGCTTCAGTAGGTATTGTATGGTCCAGTCCAGAAAGACAGTATATGGATTAATGCTGCTCCAGATCAATGAGCAAAGGAAGTGATTGTTTTCTTTCCTCCTCCTTCTCCATTAGAAATCAACACACCTTAAACCCAAAGCCGTTCATGTGTTTGCGTACAGCCACGATCCTACCCACTGTCACTGCTTCAAATCTCTGGTGTTCCCCATGCTTCCTATCACCAAAAATAAGCATTAGCAAAGGCTTCCAGGATAGAAATTGGGATGTCTGTTGGTTTGATCTATCTTAGTTCCAGAATTTCTTTGGTTTCCGTAGGCATCTCAAAATGCCTGATGACAAACTAAATGGGGCGTAGACCTGGACAGCAGAACAATGCTCTGTGGGGGAGTGCACCAAGAGCAGAGGCAGCTAATTTGAGAAATCCTAGAAACCTGGGGATGCAATGATTAATGAGGGAGGCACCTCCAGCTGGCCAGTAACTTAAGCAAGCTGACAAGGTCTATTGAATTAAATACTGGTTTGATTGACAACATCTCTACTGAAATCCACATTAGGACTAGTTCTATTGCCTTCCTGATGTATATTTATTCTGAACTATGCCTGGTCTTGGGTATCTCAGACTTTTTATATCTCAGTATGCTGAATTGCAAATCTAGATGTTCTCCTTTTTTTTGTTGCTGTAAACCATTTACATAAAAATGCTGAGTCTTTAAATTGTAGGAAGGATTATAAAATATGCAAACTCATATACATGCATACATGTGTATATAGATTTCACTGTATCTTAATTTCCTCTGTGGCATATTAGAATCTGCTTTTCTGGTCAGTCACTTAAAAAAACCACAAGTCAACAAAATGCAATTTTTCTGAGGGTTTATATGGAAACATTTAAGGATGGAAAAAGCAAAGTAAAATAATGAATCTTACTGCTATGGTGTGCTGACTAATGCCGTCAAAAACACTGGTTTTGAGAAACAAAACATGCCCTGTGGAAATACAGGGATGTGAGAAAAACAGAAAGAATTTATGAATAATAATCATTAATAAACCTGGCAGACGATATCAGTACTTCCTTTAGCTGATTACGAGCCAGAAATACAATTATACTTTCCAGACTGTACATTAGGACTTACATTAATATTGCTGTGAAGAAGAGTCTTTCCTTATTTTGAAGACAGCCATGCAATTTGCCTTCTAGAGCTCTGGGCACTCTCAGCAGAGGATCTGAGCTCTGGCACCCATCAAGGTAACACACCTGGGTGACTCCTGGTCTGGTCACCGCACAGGGAGAGCCGCCTCGCGTCCGCTCAAAGGATGGACAGACATGCTGGAAAATAAAGGTGGTGACATCTGGGATGCTTCAGTTTCCTCTAGTGTGGGAAATTGGAAGTTACTGTATCACTTATCAGCTGATGAGCATTTGATAGATATTTTTGGGCAATGCTAAAAAATTGGTATCCGGTTTTCTGGTAACAGTTCAGGGAGAGATAGAGAGCGGGCAAATTTGGATATAAAGAAAATACAAACTACTTCAGCGCATAAAGAAATATTTCTTATTTAAACCAGATGCAATTTTTTTCAAAATAATAGAAGTTTTTCATAGACTAAGAGATAGTTTGCATTCTAGGTCATTTCTCTCCATTTTTCAGAAAGTTAAGACATACTTTTGCTATGGGTTTCAACGTTTTGATTTTCTGTTTCATGCATTAATTCCATGTAGGGATTTTTTTGTATGTGCATATATACATACATTAGCTGCTTTCATGTAAAAATGAGGCACTCGGTCTTGAAAGCCTAACTAAATGTTACCCGAGTTTCACAGATAATATGCAATTGCTCCTTCCACTGCCGCCGGCAGGCAGTGAGTACAACCAGTGCAAGCAGGGGTTCTGTTTGCAGAAAGGGACCACATGTAAGGTAATCTAGCCAAACACGCAAAACATATAATGGTCCTCTGTCTTGTTTTTCTCTGCCTGTTGCCTCTCTCTGCAGCCTTTCTAAACACCTTTGATTTGGCTGTGTGTCATTACCAGGCATATATATGCCTCAGTTGAGAGATTATTAAAGGTATGTATTTTCCATTCACGAATGTTTCTCTGATTCTAATTTATAAAGTCTACTTTATTAAAATTTACTCTCATTTGGCATTTCTTTTAATTATCTGAAAGAGAATGCTCAAACTTTTTTTTTTCTTTTTTTGTTTTTCCTTTGTAAAGACTAAAATATTGATTTCTAGCTAGCTGGATTTTGTCGTCTTTCTTGCTACTGCTACTGTTTTGTCTCCATAGAAATACTGTCTCCCTAATGTTACCTTCACATGAAGACCTTTGTACATCTGCAGATCTTTATTTTTGCTTCAGAAGAAAACGGTTTTGAATGGATTTTTAAATTCTCTGATGGTCAAAGAAAATCAGTTAATTTGCAATGAAAAGAAGAATATCTAATGTTAAGCATTTTATACATAGGTTTTTCAAAACTATCATGTTCTGCTGGTCACAGTGCATGTGATAGGACTCCACAATACTACTTACAGCCATTCACAACTTTTCTGAAAGGATACCTGTTGAAGGTCGTTAGCACAGATATCCTGATCAGTGGGCGAATAGCCTTGCTTGGCCAGTAAAGTTACTGTCTGTGTGCAGTGTTGCGATGTTGCATTAGCAGCGGCATCAAAGTTAGCAAAGTAGGGTGTTCTTCAAGGTTCAAATGCAATTACGCAGGCTGTGACCCAGCTGTGGGTAGCTATTAGCTATCTCACCTAGTAAGGACACTGCCAGTGATTGACTGAATGATGGCTGCAGAAAAGCAACAGACAGTTATATCAAATTGTTCAAACAGAATTCATTAATAATACAAAGAGGTTCATTTTCTGAACCAGCCTTGTATATAGAGTGAATATGAGTTTCCTTCTTGAAGACCAAGATGGAGAACAAAGTGCATAGTCACACTGATCCCAGGAGTGCTTCAGGACCCAAACCCAACCCACTCCAACTGCCTCCAGATGGCAATAGGTGTTTGGCATCACTGCACTCTGTATCAATTTATCACTTAAAAAAAAAAATTTTCTCTTGCTTTTTTGTAGTTATGTGCTTTAAAAAAAAAAAAAAATCCAGTTCTTTGCAATCACAGAAGGAGTGATCTGCCTGAACATCTCCCAGCTAGATAATTCCTACCTCTCTTAATACGCGTGTATGGAAAATAGTGACTTACATATTTTAACTTATTTAATTTAAATTATTAATTAAATATAGGGGACCAGGATACAAGTGCATAGAAACCGCCTTATTTATTAAAATGCTTCTAACCACTGTCAGTAGTGCATATTGGTTTTGCAAGCCTGTTTTAAGGGATATATCTGGAGAATATGGGATGGGGGGGAAAGGACATTCAAGGAGAGCTGCTGCCTGACTTCTTGTGAAAAGCAGGTGCCTTTGAGGTGACCAAAGTCAAATGAATGAGGTCCAAATTAATTTGGATCTGATCACAGCATGACTGACCCTGTGGGTCTGTCTCTTGTGCCCAGCCTGGTGTGTGCCACCGGAGGACGATGCCAGGTTGCTGCCTTGTTAAAATATTGGGCCTGTCCCAAGGCGAGGGCTCACGCTGCTGTGCTGTGTGCGCACACCCTCTAAGGCACGGCATTGTCCTTTCTGCACTCTCCCTTTCCCATCCTAGCCTATGTTTCCTTCACATGTATAATATTGGCTGTAATCTTTTGCGTAACTTGCTTGTATTACAGTGCAAGTTAGGCCATTTGTGCCTAGCAAGTTTCTCCCTGAAGTTTATTTTCAGCTGTGTTGTTTCTCTGTGTTTGAAGCAGATTCTTAGCTATGTTAGTTAATGCATGACGTGAATTGACTTCTACTGAGATAAATATAAGCTGCTAGCATCCATCCCCCTGAAAGCCCCCTTGATTTTCTCCTCTTCTCCGGCTGTTGTGTGCTTTGAAATGATTTACCTGGCATGTCTTAAACTGCTGACATTGTGAAACAGTTGTTACATTTCACCACAGAAATGACTGAATACATGTGCAAAAAGATTAAGGGCCCTTTAGGATGAAAATCACTATGCCACAATGATTATTCTGACTGATGAAATTCTAAACTGCATGTGGTTCTTTTTTCTTCTGCACAAGAAAAAATAAAAACCATTAAAACATTCAGACATGTTATAAACTTCAGATGTGTTTTTTTGAAATAAAATATCAGACATCTACCTCAATAAGGTTTTAAACAATCTTTCAACTTCAGGACTTTGTTACATTATGCCCTCAGGAATCTATTCTTATTATAATTATGATCCAGAGGAAATATTCTTGAACAGTAATACTTTCCTATGGTAATAGCACAGTAGATGTTATACTGAATTGGTGATTGTTTAAAAGCTTTTTGCCAGTATGAGGTAGAATGGTCCAACATCTTTGAAACAAGATACTAACTTTGGGTTGAATCAAGAACTGTAATAAAGGAGAAATACATTCTTAGGAAATGCGTTGAAAATTAGTAGGTTGAAGATGAAAAGACTGAAATTATTAATAAGAGTTTTTCTTTCATTGCACAAGAATGGCTGCCGTTTGTGCTGTTGGAAGTTTTGTGGTTAAAATTAAAGGATCTGTGTTCTCTCATCGCTGTTCTCCTCTCACCTCTTACTTCAGTGACAGGGAAAGGGTATCTTGGGGTCAGTTCCATAACCAGTAAATGCAGAGGGGTTTGTTAATGCTCAGGGTAGTTTGATGAATATTATCCACACCACAGCCATAATGTAAATTCTAGAATATAGAATAATTATGGGAGCCCAGAACAGTGGCACTTCCAAATTTGGGAAGATAAGATTATATGAATTATGTGGTTAGTTACTGCTGTATGTGACGACTGTGGGTTTGAGTATTGTCAGCACATTTGTAGTCTTCTCTCTGATCTAGAAAAGAGTCAAGGCAGCTGAAGGTGTGTTCCATGCTATCAAGCTAGTTTTGATAGATGGCATTTGTGTCCTTCTTTTATTTTACTGTTTCTATACTTTAAAGTTTCCTTTTGGGCAAGAAACTAGGGTCAAAACATACGGAAATCAAGATTCTTGTCATGTTTTTCAGCAGTATTGAAAAACCTGGCAGAACACTCTCATCTTATTTACTCTGTAGACTAATTTTGAAAATTGGTTTGGATAATTCTGTTAGTGTTTAATCTGATTAGCGTCCTGTTTGATATTAGAAGTGTCTCTTTTGGGGTTTTCATGTATTTCTGACTAAAAAGAGGAAAACCCCACAAACCAAACCTCTTCTGGCTTTTGCTTGCTTGCTTTGGTTTGTTTTGTGTGTTTGTTTGTTTGTTTTTCTCCACTTTTAGAAAGAAACAAATTGTATGAGTCTCCTCTTTGGTTTTTCAACATGAGGATACCTAATAGTTGAATAACTTGTTTATAGACAGATGGAATATCTGAGTTCATTTTTCAGGCCAAAGTTAGATATCTAATAGACATGCTATCATTTTAATAGAGGCTACAGGGCTAAGTGTTTGTCTTCAATCCTTATAGTACAGGAATCCAAAGTGGGGTAGTCATAGTGATCTCTTCTGGCCTTAGAATCAAGTCTAATAGCACCAAATTCTGATAACGGAACTGGCTTTCACAGTTGGTCTTCATCATGGGGAAAAACCAATGTTTTGGATTTCAGTTGCCTCTGATTTACCTTGCTTGGGACTCTTATTTTTCTTCTAAGAGTCAGGTTCAAACTTAGCAATACAGGGAAATATCCATTAATATCCAAATGCATTTGTTTATCTGATATTTTTCACCTTATTAAAAAGAAAGCTTTGTTTCAAAAATAGGTATTCTTTGTACTAATGTGAGACTGAAAACCCACAGTGGATGAATTTCTGAAGAAGAGTACTTGGCTCGAAAATACACCTGGAGCTTGCATTTAGTAGAACTGTTGTTTATATTTTTGTTTTTAATTCAGAATTTTGGAATTATATTCATTTAACTTTTTTCCCTTTTCATTGTGACAGAACAATCTGAAATAAAATAGTGACAGTGCCTATATCTGTACCTAAAGAGTGAAAAAAAAAGTGAGTTTGCCAAGATTTCTTACCCCTCAGACTTGATATATGTCTCTAATTCCATGTTTTAGAATGTATACCTAATATGGAAATGCAAGAAGTGAAAAGCTGATGCATAACCTTGGTGGCGTTTTATATCCTCTTTCAAAATTTTGCAGTTTTATGTATTTTGAGCTACAGTCATTTTTCTATGTGCTATATCTGCCCTGAATATCTTGCTTTCTAAGAATACATACAGAGGTCAGGTCGTAATATGCCTGGTGATATGCAATTTATATGTAACTGTTCAAAAAGTAAACTTATTTGACTACAGGAGAACAACAGAAGTTGTATTTAAATATGGAGTAAATAGCCTGATAAATTAACTTGGGGAATAATGAGAGGGCAGTGTGGAGGAAGATACAGAAATGACTGAAAAGGGGAGAAGAACAAAGTTGGGAATAACTTAAAGTTAGAAAACAAAGGATAAGTGGCAAATAATTGTATTTTCATATCAAAATGTGGCTATTGTTTGTAACCATTATGATAGTTAATTGAAGCAGTGGCTAAAGAAAAAACCAACCTGGAGAAGAGAAAAAGAAAAAGATGCCAGCCATAGCTGTAATAATTACTTGGAATATCGCTTTGATAGGCAGGTCTGAAATTAAAGTTTCTCTCATTTATTTAGGTTGTAATAGAATGTTTATCCCATGTCTGTTATAAGAGATTAGGAGACATTATTGACTGTCCTTGCACAAGAAAAGATAGCAACTATCACCTGCAAGGGGAAGTTAGACTCCTTTAAACCAGATGATTAACCTTGTCATATTTCTGCTGGTATAGAGGATAACCAGATGTTTTTGAACATCTCTTTCTGTATTCAATGTGTTTTAATTAATTGAAAAGAGAAAGGAGATCAGTGTAGAATGGAAGGGAAAGAAGACCACTAACTTGTTCTTATTTTCTTGTGAGCCTACAGTATGTCTTGAGCAATATACACAGCTGAGTAAATATTCATTTAAGACCATATTTGTAAAAATTCTTTTTCCTTTCATTTATAAATCTTTGGAAAACCTCTAGTTCTGTAAAGTTAAACATAGTTTTATTTTGTGCTATAGTTCCAAAGTGTAGTTTTCCTATAAATGGAATGGCATGTTGACCATTTCCTTACTTTAAAACAATTTAAGGCAAAAATTGGCAAAAATAAAAAGCTGTAAATAAGATAATTAATCTCAAAGACACTACTTTCATAGAGATTTCTCTATGATAGTTTGGTGATACAGTCTATGATGTGGATGTCCACAATATTGTAGTATAGAAAGCAATAATTTAAGAGAAAGTGTACTGGAGTGTATGTTTCTGAAATGATCCTGTTAACGCAGACAGAAAATCATTAGGAGCACTTAGCAAAGATATCACTGGTAAAGAGTCCGCTAGAACCTCAGTTGACATATAGTTGTAAAAGTGCAGTCAAGTCAAGGGATCTTGATCAGATTTTGCCAATTAAGGATCTTGCTTGGAATATTTTTCCAATACGATTATAACATCTATTTGCTCTGCAGTCTGTGTAATAGCAGTTCACCTAGTCATATCTAACCTAGCTTTAAATTAGCCAATTTAGGTATTGCTAGTTTTGTTTCCACAGTACCAGGGAATTCATACATAGACTGCACAACCCATTTATGTTTATGCTAAAAACCTTGCAAGTACAGTCATGTGGATGCAGTAAAAGGAATGCAAATTATTATAAACAGGACTGCTATATTAACTGCTTATATTCATGCAATCTTATGTTACTTTTGGCATTATGGTAATAAATGGGGGTTAAGTAGGAGAATATCAGCGTTCTACTAAAATATTTCATTGTCTTAACCACATTATGTTCCCTCTGAAAAACTTGACATTGTTTCTTAACAAGTGATTTCTCATATCCGGATCCATCCTGTCCCGAAATGTTCGTTGATGTAAAAAATTCAAACACTGCTGATATCCTGTAACTCTATTGATGTGCTTAAGCAGAGCATCTGAATGCAGTCTATATCTGCTAGATAGGTTACATATGCCTGATTCTGATCTGAAATCAACAATAAACTGGAATTACATTAGCGTAAAATAGACTGGTTGGCTGTCCTGCTCCTTGTCTCAAAAAGGACTTAATTCTATACCAAATGAGAACCTGACTGAGTCTGAAAACCTGCCTTCTAACCCTTACTTAAATGAGTGGCTGGATCTGTTGAATTAGTTCCTCTGGGGTTCTTGAATACAGATTTCAGGATCAGAATCTTTATCTGATGTGTCCAGGTGTAAAAGATGATTAATGGTTTGTTGAATAATGGATGATCTTGCAGCCTATCTTGAAAGAGGCATTTTTGAAATTTTTCTGTTTCCTTGCACTTTATCTCACCATTTGCATACAATAAAGTGAACCTTGAGAGGGTGGGAGGTGCTGCTGGAGGTGAGGGCAGCTGCAGGGGTGGTGCACCTGTACGGCTATGTAGCCTTTACCACGTCACGGAGCGGTGGGATTCATCTGTCTTACACCTCATGTGGTAAATTCAAGACTGTGGGGGCTTTGAAGGCTAGAAGATTCTGATCTGGCATTATTTTAGGCCTCTCGTGTTCACATTTTATCTTAATCATGGTCACGGTTAGAAAGCACAGAAAGCAGTGGCATACCAAATTCAAAGTGTGGGGTGTTTTTTTTCCAAATAATTTTATATTGCTCACAAGATTCTGACTACCCAAAACTAGGTTTATTTTGTGTTGTTTGTTCTTGTCAGATTTCTCTGAGCACCAGAGGAATTATCTAGATGGCTCATGAGAAAGGCTAATAACCGTATTTATTTGTTATTATGTTTTAAATTTCAAGGAAGGGGTTCTGATGCAGCAAGGTCTTTAACCTGAGTCTAATCCAAAATTCAGAGTGACCGTTGGCATTTTAAATTCTTTGCTGAATTGAGGCCGAAACTTTGCCCATTGTTAACGTACACAGTTCTTGTTGACTGCAGTGAGAGCCTCATGCTTGTGTCCAAGGGCAGGTTGGCTGGCAATGCATAAATTCCAGCCCATAGAAGAAATCTGGAGTGAACGCGATGACTGTGGCAATGGGCAATGTTGTAATTATCTTGCAAGCTCCCTTTATCAAGTATTGGCATCTCTTAAAATGAAAAGATAATAATGTTTGTGTATGAACATGAGGGAATTTACTGCACTTGTTTATTGTACCATGGATTAAGTTATAATGTCAGTGCTAATGTTATAGTTAATAAGTAAGTTAGACACATTCAAAACTGTCTAACATCTCCAAATTCTAAGAAATTAAGGAAAGACAGAAAATGAACAGAAGTGGCATAACCATAACTTATCTGCTGTTTTCATTTGTATATTTATTCTGCAATAATAAACTGAGATTGTATAATGTAAATCATAAGCACACTTGCAGATGTTAATGCTTGATATTTTATCATTTGGAGTTCTGCTTACTCTGCTATAGAGAAACATTTATGTTAAAATACAGCATCTTTATCAAGTAATTTGAGGTTAGTCACATTATGGTAGCTGCAGAATGGTTGAAGGAAGAAGACTTGAATAGGTCTTTATTAGATAGCTTCTCAGAGACACAACTAATAATATTTTGCCATGACATCAGAGGGTGTTCTAGGAGGAACAAACAAATGTTCCCCTCTTTCTAAAGGATGCAGTTTGGCTAATAAGCTGATCAGCCTGTCAGGTGCATTAGCAGTAAGTGATGCTTCTGGTGACTGCAATCAAAAATAAGCTGCATGTCCCTTCTTGCCTGCCACCTCACCTGTGCTGTGGCATTCTTTCTACTCAGTCCTTAGTGCCTCACCTTTTCTCTCCCTCTGTCCATCTTCCTCCCACTCCCTGGCCTTCTTGCTCATGTTTTTCCTGGGCATTCCCTCCTCCTCCTCTCAACCCTCTGTCCCACTGCTCTTTGAGATTTAAACTGCGTCCATACAAACATGCATATTCTCTCTTTTATGTCCATCAGCTACATAGTATCAACAGGTGTATCAAGTCCCCACAGACCTCCTATCACCTTTCTCTTCTGGCTGTTTTTGTTTTAAAAGCTATGTTATTTTCCATTGTTGTTTCTGTAGTAAACTGGTATTAAGATTGCCAGTGTCCTTTTCAAAGAAATTGTTTTTTCTTATTTTTAATTTTTTTTGTTTTTATTTTACTCCTCACCTGGGAAGTTTGTCTTATAGCTCAATTCTCTTGATGAAGAATGCTTGATCCCCACTTCTGGGAAGTGACCCAAGTCTAGTGATCTGCACTGTCTTAGAAGAATGCCTCTGTGGTGTTGGTTTATAGATCAAAATATAGTTGAAATTTTACATAGGGATTGATTTGAATATGAAGAATATTCAAAATGAATATTTTAATATGAGGCTTTAAAATTATCATGGAAAGTTGACAGGGAACCTGCAGTAGGAAGGCACACAGTGTGCAACTGAGATTTAACCTGAAAAATAGATGGCTTTTGTACCAGCTGAAGTTTTCACAGCTTTTCATTCTCTGCATTTAGCCTTGTGTATTAGAGTTTTTTTCTAATGTATGGATTGCTGTGGCCAGATACTTATCGAGGGGAAAGTTGATAAACCAGATAGTATTATTATTTAAGTTTAGCAAGAAGTCAGATAGGACCCCACAGATTTTGCAACTAAGTTAGCTACTATTAGGCACTTCTTCTTCCTCCTATAATTTTGCTCATTTCCTTCTCTTCATTATCATATACTTTACCTTAGAGAAGAGAGTAAGCTGAACTCTGAACAAAAATCTTGTTTTGCATGCCATTACTTAAAACTTTCTTTTTCTCCCAGCAAATGTATTTGATACCTCTTATGTTTTCCAACAAATATTTCCCTTCATACCTCTATTCAGAAAGAAAGAAAGGAAGATAATTTTTGACCAGCTTGATTGCTTTAAGCAAAATTATAAGGGCTTTTTAATTTGTTCAGGTGTGAGTACATTTCACTTTATCATTGTCTCTTTTTCTTTAGCCATAAAGGCTAGAGATTTCCTCTTTAAAATTAGAGATATGATGGCCTTATAATCATATGACTCCCGCATCTGGAGACTTCAAAGCTTTTAATCAGACTTCCTGGCAACATTGCAGTTAATGTTCACAAACTAATTCATAAACTAGCTAACCTTATACATGATGGATGAGCAGAATGACTGCCAGTGCTTGGCACCAAATCTATAGTCTTCTGTTTTATTTTGCTAAATTACTTCTGCCAATAAAAAAGAATTGATATGCTTTCTGAACAAATTCACGTTCTACTTATTAGATGGCAGACGTGAAATATGCAGATTTTCTCAGACTTTGCCCAAAATGTGTTATGCCATGACTTTTGATTTGGTTTCAATATCACATATTATTGAGTGCTGATCATCCTAACAGTTAAGTTTCCCTGGAATCTCACCTCCAGAAGCTCAGTGGCCAGCATCCTCAGTTGCACAGATGAACCTTGCTGACATTAAAAAGGACTGAGCTTTGATAGTTCAGAGAACCTAATTAATCATGTAGACTGAATGAAAGCTTTTTAACATAGTATTTAGAAAAATCACACCAATAAAAATCAGCTGTAGTAGTAGCTGGTTGGCAGATTTTCATTGGAATTATTTTTCTGGTGGATAAATTTGTACAGAAAGTCATTTATTTTGGTAAAAACCTATTAAATTGAAATTTAGAATTTTTTAACTGGCCTGAAGGGTTTAATTTTGACAAGATAATGAAAAAAACTCCACAGTATTGAACTGTTTTAATATCTTCTGTCTTGTATCGTGGGTCAGGTTCTCTTATATATTTTCTGTACGTGGTGATCCTGAGGGACTGGAGTGCCTTGTAGGAATTTATTCAGTGGGATATATAATATGCTTTAGCAACTGGTCCACAGGAATAAATTGAGAACTAGGATTGCAGTGAATAGAAAACAGGGAAATGTGTTTTAATACTGGAATGGATGAGATCTGCGAAGGATTTTTCCAAGGATTCCACTTTGTCAAAACATTTTACTTGAATTGAAAGTGTCTAAACAAAATGTTTTGACACTGCCCAACTTAGATTTCTCTCTGTGGGAAAGCTCAACTCTACATCCTATTTCAGGAGGAAATCAAACTGCCTGGTTTCTCCTATGACAGCAGTTCCATGTTTTTTCTCAAGTCTAATTGTCGTGCCTCCTTCAAATATTTACATAAATTAGTGTGATGTTTCAGATGAGAGGAATTCTTGTGTTGCTTCTGGAAAGGCAAGCATTGTCCCAGAGGAAGGGTGATACTTAAATAGTGGAGTGGGTTCTGAAAGGGTTCTACAGCATCCATGTTTTGGGAAGGAGGCAGAAGGAGAAGGCATCAAAGTGGATCTTGTTAAACATTCCAATTTGAGTGGTCCCATGCAGCATAGGTAAATCGTTACGCTGGGAGTGTTCTAATTCAGGAGCATTTTACTAGTGAACTGCTATAACAAACGAAGGCTATATTAAAGTGTGCATTTGGGATTTTGGTTATTATAAATTACATTCTTTGAAATCTCATTTAGAACCAGGAACTAAAATGATGTTGGAAGGCTCAAAGGATTAATTCTTCCTGAACAATAGACTGTCACTGATCACTCTGTAAAGTAATTATGCCAAATTTAATTATAATACAAGCACATTGTATGATAGTCATAGTGTGCCCAAAAGAGAGTTTGAAAAGGTGCCTCACAAGCATACGGACTTGCTCTGGGAGCACATTGGCAAATTATGCATGTTGTAATTGAGTACAACTTAATATCAGGCTTTCTTAATTAAAGGTTTGGGGTTGTGTGGGGTGGATTCTGGCTGGCACACTTTGCTTTTCAATATCATCAGCATAATGGAACAAATGAACTCTTCCCTCCCCATTTTATAGATTCTGCCAAAAGCCCTTATGACTTCCAGTAGCATTAATCTATTTAAATAAATTCCAGTATCACTGTAGTGGTAAAATCAGGAGTAATCAAATTGTTACAGGGATGGAAAAATAACTGTCCCTGCTTCTGATACTTCAGCTGCAGGAAGTTGCTGATCTTTCAGTACAATCCACTCATGCAAACCTAAGGCTCCTACTTCACCGTTTCAATCTTCTCTCCTCAGTTTTCCACCCATCCTCATGCTGGATTTGGACTAGTTATGGAAATACCGTTGACCCTTTAGCTATAAAATCAAGCACTGATCCTGTTTATAGTTCCACCCCTGTAGCAGGCTGGAGCCTAAGGCACTCGCTAAACTGAGGGAGCCATCAGGATCACAGCCTTAACAGAGCCAGTTCAAATTTAGAGTAGCATTAAGATGCTTGGCCAGAACCTTTTATTGGGAAAAACAAAAGTTGTGTGAGTCTTACACAAACAAATGAAATGACGGCCAGTGCTTGGGGAAGCAGTTCCGCAGCTGGAATGACATGGTGCAGTAAGCCTGAGCTGAAGTTTCATGCTTATGTTATATTAAGCCAAGTATCTTGGGAGAAAGCTAATGAGATCTAGAGTATGGGCATCAGCAGTAATGAAGCAGGAAAAAAAAGCAGCGAGAGGTAGATGCCTTTGGTTTATATTGCAATATAAGGTGTTTACTATAAAGCAACAAAAATGGTTAGGACCACAGGTCAGTACTAGCAAAATGAGTGCAGATCTGCTGAGTTTCCTGGGTTTGTACTCACAGCAGGCCTCCATTTGGCTTTACATCTCAATGGAAAAAGTTCAAAATAGAACATCTGTGAAGAGCAGGAAAGCCAGTCTAATCTAATATGCCTTCTTTTTTTCCTTCTTTTACCTTATTTCTTTCATATGCAACCGCTTTGTTACTTAGGAAATCTGGTCAAAATACAAGTCTGGAGTTAGTCTTTCTACATCTAGCCCAGAGGGTACCAACACCCCGAGATACAGGTGCTTCCATACAGCATAACTTTTAGTTATGCAGGGGATGGTGCCAGCACATGCTCTGTACTTTGCTGAAAGTTGAAAATTGATGTTCAATAGAACTAGTGAAACTAAAAAAAAAAAAAAAAAAAAAGCAGAGAAAAGTGTTTTCCCTGTTTTCCTCCAGTGTAGAACATTTTGTTTTCCAGGTTGCCTTTAGAGCAGTATTATATTTTCAGGGAAAGTGTAGAAAAAAGGTGTTAAGAAAAACCCCAAAACAACCCCATGTGCATTTTGGTTATTTTGCTTAACAATGTGATATAAATATTTGCCTGGGATATGTTAATAGCTAGCCTTCAGTACTAATTTACACCATCATTGAAATGTTTATCAGATTCTAAGCCATATCTGCCATACATGGGAAGAGTGTCAGTTTGTTTTATTGAAGAATATTGAATGTGAAGTCTTGCATGAGCTGTAATGTCAGCAGTTTTCACAGCATCCATTAGGTGATATTTAACACGTCTGTGAAGAAATCTGTATTGATATGGTGGGCTGTTATGAGGATAGGAATGACGTGCTGGTGACTGCCTTTGTTTGATGTGATTGCTGGTCTTTTAGTCTTGTGAGATTCCTTAACCAAAAGTTTGTGACATATTCACACGCAGTCCATTATACAAATGAGCCTTAGTGTTCTTTGAATTTCTATGTATACATGCAGCCTCTGTAATATTGCTAGTCTAACGCAGACTGAAGTCCTGATGAAAGTCATGACATCAGATTTATTCACACTAACAGCAAACTCCTGCTTGTTGAGAAGTCCAATATTCTTTCTGCAACTGATATGGTACCACTTCAAAACCAGGAGACTTAGTATAAGTAGATAGAAGTGTCCCAAAAGAAGAACAAGTAACTAGGTTAAAAACCTATGAAAACTGGTTAAGAATATTGAAGAATTTTTTTTTCATTTCTGTAAGTTTATTTAAGTTGTAGCTCTCCACACAGTGACTGTCACATTTAGTACTGAAAGGCAATTTAAACTTAGCCACATTATTACGAGGGATAACTGCACAGGCTTCTTTATGCATACATATATCTTTGTCTAGATATATCACATATATCATATATATATATTTAATGCCAGCTGCGTGTTCCCTAAAGGAGAGATGAAGAAATGCCATTTTTATGACAGCCCTAGATGAACGTAGGGAGGGATATATTTTTAAAGGAGAACATTTTAGCTAATTCAGTTATGATCTTAGATGATTAAGTCTATGTTACTCGGCAGGGTGAAGGCAAAGTCCTTTGCTGAAGGAGCTGTTTCTAATCAGGATCTGCCTTTTGAAGGACCACGTGAAGAGTTGCATCTTGTCACTCTTGGGATGCAGGGCCTGTGACCTGGGTACCCAATCCATCTGGCTAGCCAGGCTTTTCAATAGGTTTTGGATGAGAAACAGTCAAATCGTTTTCCTTTCCTGGACTCTAAAAGTGAGTGAGTGCTTGTGATGGTACCAGACTGACAGCCCTCAGTGTAGGAGTCCTCCTTCTGCCTCCGAGCAATGAACAGACACAGCTTTCACTCTCTGAGCTGCCAATTCTGGAAGGACCTCAGCTATCAGAGTTTCTTCTCCATCCTTCACTGTATGCCCATCTGAGCACAGGTTGTTGACTAACCGTGACCTTGGGAGTGCTAATTAGCAGCATTTTAGTAGCATCACCTGATGTGATGATGTGATGATACTTGTCACCTATTCATTCATCTCTCCCTGAAGTCTGTCATGGAGCTAGTTATTAACCTGTTTAATGCAGGCCCTTCTAGTTCAGTAATGGGCAAGTTTTCACTCAAGTATCACGAGCTACTAAGTTGATGGACAGCCAGCAGATTGTAGGGCCTTTCAGCCATCAGTGCTTGTCCTAAGCCTGCTCCAAAGCAGCTGGGAATATTGCACCATGGAGATGTGGACAACAACCCATAATTATTAACACACTGTTAATTTTGTTTCCTTTAATTAATTTGATTTGTAAGGAGAGTCTGTAGCCTTCTGACATTTTGGGACCTGCAAGGCAATTCTGTGAATTACAAAAAAAATCCATGTTGGCTGGAACATTTTGAGAGGCCTGATGTGCTTTATGCAGACAGAAAAACAGTCTACAGTAATGCTGAAAGTTCAGCAATTGCTGCAAATTCCCCTTAGCTTTATGAAGAGTTGCAGGCAGCCAAATACCGACAAACGATTTATTTAACTTTGAGCCTAGTGAGAGGAAGGAGATTATTGTTAGCTCATAGCTTTCTACTTCGTGTATGCCACCTTTTGGTTATGCAAGGGGAGGGTTTTAGGAAGAGTTCCCAACTAATACAGTGGAGGATGTTATCATTTTTTCTACTGAATGAAAGTTTCTTTTTCCAAGAAACATTAAATAATTCTACATCTTACTGTGCATATAGTAGGTAAGCATTTATTTTCCATTTTCTAAGTATATCTTATCTAAATATATTCAATTTCTTTTGGCAAGTGACATTTGCTTTCCACTTTTCTTATTCAGTTGTGTCTGCATTTTAATGCTGAAATGCAGTGTTGAAGAAAAAGTAGATTTTTAAGGCAACTTTTCTAAGATCATTTTAAAATAAAAGTTTAATACTGTATCAGAAAGTTGGCTTTCCAAAGCCAGTTTTCCAATTTTCCATGGGCTGATTTTTTGGCCAGTCTCTATTATTTGGATAGGGTTGGGTTTTTGTGTGAGTTTTATTTTTTTTTTCCCCCTTGAAAAATATATGGAAAAGCTAGAAGAAAGATAGAGGAGGAAACAGGGTGATTTGAGATACTAGATTCTATATGAACAGACTATAGAGACCATAATTCTTTCGCTCAGGAAGCAGACAAAAGAGGGGAGTGTGGCTAGGTGTTTATGTAACAAAGAGATGAAAAGACGAAATGGGAACAAATATTCATTTTTTTCTCATAACGGAAACCTAGAAGATACTTAACAAAAGGAACAGGTAGCCAGCTTACAACTAATAAAAGTACATTTTCAGAGACTGTGTGCTTATATTTTGGAATTCATTGCCACAGAATGTGTGGAAGATAGAAGTTTAAATGCACTCAGAAGACCTTAGGAAAATGAATGCCTGATAGGTCCACTGAGGATATAGTCTTTATATTGCATTAAGGAGATATTTCTCACACTTAGAATTTCATGAGAGGGAATACTGATTTTTTCTTTAAATGTATAAATGGCTGGATAACAATCACCATAGCAACGGAAAGAATATCAGGCTAAAGCAGTAAGGAAGGGATTTAATGAATGTAACGTGTGAGGTTTTTTCCTCCTTGGATATGTTTGTGGTAATTCTCCGCCACATTTCTGCATCCATGTTCCTCCTAGAGTATCACCCATTTTAGCTCTGATGCTGCTGAATACTCTGCTGTTTGTTGTTGAAAGACTACTTGCCCCACAGTGACCAAGAGCCATTTACACTGTAGGAATAAATCTTGTAATGTGTTAAGCTAGGGTGGTCTGCAAATGAGGTCTGAGCGGTGGGCCGTTCCCAGAGAGCTGCTGCCTTGCCCCCAGCAGTAGGCTCTCCCCGCAAGGTCAGGGTTCGGTGGCAGGACAGGGCAGAGCCCAGATGGGCAGTCGAAGCTGGGGCTGTCACTACATATCTGTGACTTTGTCTCCTCCCACTGAGAAGTTTGGAGCATGCATAAATCATGTCTTGTTTTCTAATTTGATCAGGTTTGACCTGTCAAAAATCTTTTCTCAACACTTTGGGAACATCATAAATCAAAGCATCAGGTGCAATATTAAATGAGCTTTGGAGTAATTACATAAACTTAACTAAATTATTGAATCCTTCCAAACATGATGTAGGGCTCCCTTATAAAGCTTCTTGGAGATCAGTGTTTATTTTTAAAGCCATAATAAGGAATCTGAAAGGCGAGTCTTTAAGCATTACAGATCGTACAAGCTGTCTTTCTTACCTGCTTTCATTTCTTACCTTTGACTGCTTTGCTGAAATTACCACATCCTTTGTAGTGATGGAGTTTTGCTGGTACGCGTTAGTTTGTGGAGCTGAGGAAAAGTATTTATTACTATAATCTTTCTTATATACCCTATGTGCACTGTCTGTCACTGTGTAAAATTGCTCAGAAATTCTAGACTTCCAGTATTCTTTTTTAAAGCTGAGAAGTCTCCCAACGTTGAGTCGAAGTAGGGAAAAACAACGGAGGGCAAAAAATTTGTAAGCAAAAGGTTTGTAAACAGTAACATAGAAAAGTATTTTCCATGCTTACCACAGTTTCTTTATGAAGAATAATCAAAGATTAGCTAAGCGTATTGTTATATTCCTTGTAAATACTCAGCAACTGGTATATAGTTTATATAAATGATAATATCTATGCATATAATGTTTGCATATTCTCTGCTAATTGGCTTTGTGAGCAAGCTGATTTTATTTGCCTTACAAAACCTGCTCTATGTATGTAACAAAGCCAAAGGGATAAATATATTTTTGAAAGCTGTCTCAATATAGCTTGTTGTTAATTAAAACCATTAAATGTATATCGTCTATCATTACACAAGAAAATTCATATTTTCCTTAATACTATCTACACTTCTGTTTCTTGGAGAGGTAATTATCTGTTACCAAACACCAAATTATGGGGTTTTTTACTCAGTTGTTTTCTTTGATGTTGAGGAGAAAAAGGTCTACAAATTGTGAAGCCATTCTGTGTCACTATCTATGAGGAGCAAGGAAAAAGATGAAGTCATGTTGTAAAGATCAAAATAAGGGAAAGTTCAGTAAAAGTAAGTTCAGTAAAAACAACTCTTAAATTTATTACAGGCATTTTCAGTGTTCCATAGATATGGGTCTAGATTCCAGTGCCTATAACCAGAGCTAGTCAAAATTCGCTTAAACTCTTTGGCAGGGAAACTTTGGCATTTATGGTTGTTACCTCTGTCACCAGAGAATATTAGCTTCTCTTGACAGCAGTTCTGATAAAATATTGTTTTTCAAAAGTTCATTTTAAAATACCAGCATTTCATCTAAGACCTTGACCTCTTTGTGTTAAAGTTTTAAATTTATTTTATAAGTTACATTTATAAATCCACACCTTTTGAATTAAAATTGGAATAGGATATTTTTTCCTCTAAAACACTGTCCTTATTGTTACATCAAGGCTGCCACCAAACTATCATGAGGTAATTAGATAATAGCAATGGTAGGAAAATGAAATAAAATAACAAATGTATAAAAATTTAATGGAAAATGTAAGAAGACACTGAATCTCAAAACTTTGCACTCAAAAGTTTTAGTAAGAATTTTAGTTTTTACATAACTTTCTACAAAAAAAGTTGTGGAGATTTTCAAAAGTATCTGGAGTTTGAAAGAAGAGCATTTTTCAATACAGGATTGAGAGCTAGCTCGACAGGTGATACCAAAGAGTGGGCTGAACTTCGCTTTCTTTCTGAGACGACTCAGTGCCATCAACCAGAATCAGAAAGCGAACTCATGATGGCCAAGCTTCAGAAGGTCTGCAGCTGGAGAAATCACACCATGGTCCCTTTCTCACATGACCACAGAACGGTCCAGGCTATGAAAAGTTCAGTTGCTAGAATTGCTGATACATACGGGTTTCTTGAATTCGTAGTGAAAAGTCAAAAGCATTCAGCTCAGATAATATCCAAGGAATCCCATAGCAGAGCAGATATTTTGGCATAGCCAGGCAATTGTAGCGTGCCAGTTAATTGTGTAAGTGCAGAGCTCTCATGTAGAACGACTGGAAAAGATGTAGTTTTCCAGCTGCTACAATCCTCTCTTGCTCTCCCTCCCCAGTAAAATTCTCAGAACATCACTGCAAGGAGATATTTGGTTATTACACTGCAAAGAGCAGGACAAGAACCTATACAAAATCAAGATGAATTTGTATTTGTTGTTAGATCCAACTTTTCAATGATTTTTTTGTTTACAAAACAGTCTGCTGTGTTCACTATTGCTTAGATAACAAGGGTAGTTCTGATCTCAAAAGCTAGTAATTTCCTACCAAAAAGCATTTGGAAGCTTTGAAAAGAATCTCTTCTCTCTGTGAAATAGATTTGTTTCCATTTTACCCACAGATAATTAGTAACGGCAGGGGGAATTGGTTCAGTTTTGTCCACAAGCAGCTACTCTTGAACTACCTGACTTTCAGCTCTTAACAGCAGCATTCAGAGTATCCTTGGAGTCCAGCAGCCGCTGGACTCTCTCTCGCTGGGCAGCAATTTTGTTTGCTTTTAAAACTGCAGAGGAAAGACGAGGGGCTTCCAAAGCCAGTGGCAAGGAGCTCATGCCAGTCACTTGTGCTATCTGTTGGGGACTTTGTGTTTGGATTGCTCTAACTTTAATGATTACTTATCAGTTTTAACTTTATGCTTAGAGGCCTGCTTGTTCATATCAACTGATAATTTACAAGGCCTCTGGGAAGTGCCTGATTCAGCAGTATCTTAGGTACTCACGATTAGTTTATTCAACCCTTAGAAGAACTGTGATACTGCACGTACATCATCTGCTATAGCAACACTGCCATCTGATTCAACAACAGCATTGCTATGTTATCGCGTGTTGTTCATATCTTAAGGCGTTGAAAAGTGGCAAAACTGCAGATGGACAGGAGTGGAGGTTACTTGCCTGCTTTACAAGAGAAAAGCCTGTGAGATCCTAGAAGAAAATAGCTCCAATTTATATTCAACACCATTTTCGCTGCATTTTGATTTTGTGTTAGCGAAATGAAATGCAAAAATTTGGGGACAGAGTAATACTTGCCTGCACTTTGTAGAGAAGCCATCAGAGGATAATATTCTTGTTCATCTTGTTTTCATCACTCTTATGATTGCTTCATTTAATACCACATCTTTTCCAGTGCTTGTGTTGCTGCAGTATCCCCCCCTAATAACATCAGCATGTTGCAGTCACTGCTCCTTCAAAGACCAGTATTAATTGAAGCAATTTATTCTATGAGAGCTGAAGACAGCCTATTTATACTTTTATATAATGAATATTAACAGGTTACATTTATCTTGTCATGTCCTGCCAGCTCCTTTTTCTGCTTCATGCAGATTTGCTGCCCGGTACATGCTTTGCTCAGGCTCGGCACAGTAGAACATAGGTGTTTCTCTGTGTTACCTAAGGGATCAGAGATGCTCACCAGCTATCATAATATGGAAAGAGAAGCAATCCTGAATTGGTATCATTGCTCCTTCATTGACTTGCTGGCAAAATAATGTCTCATTCTGCCAATCAATGGAGCAGTATCTTACTTCAGCAAAAAGGTAATATTCATAATTTATGTCCTTCAACATAATATTAAATATGATGTATATGCAATATAAAATATAAAGTATGTGGTGCTGATCCATTCCCAAGGGGTATGAGAAGTCTTCTACTGTGTCAATAAAAGCTGTAGGGTTACAGGAAACTGCTACTTCAATTCTCCTCAGTCACAGTACTGCAGAAAGCTACTGTATACACAAATGCATATACAAGAATATCTTAGCTTCCTTAATACTAGCAGTATAAGGCATAATGTCTCTAATTTTCATTTATGTCGTAGAGCTCTACTCTATGTAAAATAATTGGCTTTTAATAATATGGCCATTACACTTAATTGAACTGAGCTTTGGCTAATGAAAAACATAAAGGAAACCACCTCCTCTCACATCAAAATATTTGATATTCTCTGCAATGAAGACCCATAAAAATAGTGGAGTGAGATACTGCTGAGTTATGCTAGGTAAGGTCAAAATCGTCGATTACAGTGAACAGCAGAATTTGTAGAGCAAGAGCTGAATAAATACTTTTACACAGGCTTCTAGAGAATGAAGAATATTAATGCTAAAATACTTCTACCAAAGCCTCTGTTTGTAGTCCTCTGCCTTCCTCAACTACCCCCACAGTTCTGGGTTAGGTGGTGTAGTTCTTCCCCTCCAGGTTTTCCCTATCTATTATGTAGAAATTATTGTAACTGACATGGAGGGAGAGACTCTACATCCTAGACTCTAATTACTCTCTGGATGACAGTGGTTTAATATTGTAATTGATCTTTACACGGCAAAAACATGTTTCTGATACTAATTTGCATTTTGTTTTAATGTCATTTTCAGCACTTTTCATTGGGTTTGAGCCCTCTGAATGATTTCAAAAATTTTCTTCCAATTTGTATAAATTTCCTGCTTGTTATTATGCAGCTTCTTGCTGAAGTACATCTTGTTCGCACAGTTAGACATTTGTGTTTTCTGAAATGTTAAATAAGAATTTCACAGGACTATCCATGTGATAGTGACTGAGTTAATGCTGCTCTTCCCTCTTAATTGTGAGCCAGTTCCCTTACATGGTTTGAAGGGCATGCTACTTCAAGGGCAGTCTTCATGTGGCATCTTAATTCTAGACATTTGCCATGTATCTCGCTGTGCTTCTCAGAAGAGCAGTGGTGTCTATCTGTTTCCTTAGATATGTCAGTTCAGGTCAATTGCTCTTTCCTACTCAAATCCCTCCTTCGGTGTTCTTGAACTTTATTTTCTATTCTAGGCCTATGCTCAATTAACTTTATATAAGTGTAATTCTCAGGTGTCAGTGGTATTACGTATGTTTGCTAAGCTAAAGCACAATTGTAAGCGACTGTAGGCTGGGACCTTAAATTGCTCCTGTGCACTTTCTACATAGTTTCTCCCTGGCTGAGTTCTAGGAATGGCTTCATTTCAGCAGTGGGGAATGGATTTTTCTATTGGAGATGAAAATGTTTGAGGTTTTCAAGTATTCTGGAATTATGCCATTCATCATAAAGACTAAACCAGTACCTTTGACCTTTGTGAATGATAATATGGCCCCCTACTAGCCTTAAAGGTGGTGATTAATCCACTCACCTGAGATGTGGCAAACTGATGAGATCCTAGGCTAACCCTTGCACTCTGGGACTTGAATCAAGTTGATCCGTGTTTGAGAAAAGTATCCTAATCACCTTTGGCTGGGAGACAGCATTATGTGAAACACCGGTTCAGTTCTGGTTCTCTCTGGTGAATTCAGGAACCACCGGGCACTCAGGCTGTTCTTTGATTTCCTTCATATATGCACTTACTCATATCCTGGATGTGCCAAACCTTTCCCGTGAAAAATTTTTTTGTTTAGAAATATCCAGACAAGCTCTGCCCTTTTATCTATTTCTCATTTCACAGTCTGCATTGAGAATGAATAAACGTTTCTAGGAAATGGTTTGTATTTCATATGAAAGGGTCTCTGTAGATTATTAGAAGTCAGCAGCAGTAGTTCTGTTGGCTTATATCTAGTTTTGTTTCTAATTTTCCCATTTCTTAGACTTTCACAGTTGTGTCTTTTACTCTTCTTGTACAAACTGACTCCTCCACCCCAGTAGTAGTTGTCCTGTTCTCCCTTGATTTTCTTCCAGCATGCCTCAATCTTGTTCAGAGAGATGCTAAACACAGTATTAAGACTGTATATTCTTCTCAGCTGTGTTCTCAGCTTCCCTCTGTGCAGCCTACGCCGTGAGACCTGTGGAGTCCAAAATCACACTGATACTTTTGCAGCCGTACTGTATTACAAGCTGATCACCCATTTGCATCTCACTTTCACCCAGCATAATTTTTTAACACTAATTTCTGTGTTTGTTTCTTCAATTGAAGTATCTCTATTTCTCTTTTTTTCTTTTCATAAGTGTTTGCTTCTAGTTATGCAAGATGCATGTTATTATTTATGTCTGGGTTCTTACCACTCCCATTTATTTTTCTCACTGTTCTAGTCTGACATATTTGCAGCACTTCCCAGTTTTGAGATATCTTTGCATCTTAGACATTTTAATTTTAGTAATTTGCAGTTTCCTATTCCAAATCATTAAAAAAGCTATTAAGTAAATAAGATCTTAATATTGACTTGCTCTAAGCTACCTCAAAACTTCTCTCCTCATCTTTGATACATCATTCTTCACTGTTGCTTAGAAGCTAGTCTATAAATCATGTGATATTGTCCTTATTCAGGAAACGTATTCAAACTGTCCTAGGTGAGGTTTCACAAGACCCTGTATGAAACAAAACTAAAATTCAGATACAAATATATTGTCATCTTCGTTTCAGTTACCTATTAATTCTGCAGTACTATTGAAAAAGCAGTCAAGTTTGTTATAAGGTCTTGTTGCCTAGTGCACATCTTCCTGTCATTCTCTAGAGATGTTTTATTATCATTTATATAGCAGCAAAAATTTGCAAAACACTAAAATTGGAATAAGCTGCATTCTTCTCCCTGAAGATCTCACATTCTTAAAGGCCCATTAAAGCAGCAACAGCCACATAAATGTGCTTCACTGTCCTGCACGGAAAACCAGGGTCCTGTTGGGCAAACAGTAGTGGCATGGTAGCCACAGAGGAGTCAGCCCTTCCCTACTTCTCCATTTTTTCTTACTTTATATTGGCTAGACGTTGCCTTTAAAGGGCTTAATGTCTCAGGAGATGGATGATGCTGTTTGCTGAAGTATCGGGAATGGGAGAGAGCAGCTTTCCATGATCTCCCTGCCCTTCTGTGAATTTTTACCATACTTGTGTGGCCCTGTAATGGCAAACTGAGCATTTTGAGCATTGAAGAGGATGTGATAAAATTTTGACCCAGAAGACTGAGAGTTTCTCTACTACTTAAGACTTGGTTCACAATCTTCTGCTTCATAGTTTTAATATGCTTTGGAGTTCTCAGTGGCTTTATAGCTATGAGTGCATAGGTATTCCAAACCTACTGCGGATGTTCGGAAGCAAGCTACGCCTTTACTACTAACAAAGGCGTATATCAGAATAGAATAAACATTTGGATGTAGAAGACTTGGAGGTACTTCACTGCAAACAAGGTCAAGTTATGCCAGACCACAGAATATAGCTTAAATCAGTTCAGATGGTGATCTTGTCCAGTATCTTATCCCTAATAAAAACTATGAGCTTACGCTTCAAAGTAGAAATGTTAGATTATTCCTAATAATTATGTAATTGTTATAGAGATAAATTGTATCAGTGTTTGGATTTGCTTGCAAGTGTGAGAATTGATACCTTTATATTTTCCTAATCCTGTTTTATGTAACTATAGATTATACAAATACATAGTCCAAAATGTTTTTTAAATTTTTCTTGATTATGGTCCCATATTTCAAATGAAAAGATTTTGGTACCTTCAAGGCAACTCCAGTCATAAAAAGGGAAATGATGTTTCAGAGAATCCTGTCAGTTCCTTAAGAATGACACATAATCCAATGTATGAATCGTATGAATCCTACTAATGCCTTGCTGTGAATGATATTGAATGACAGCAAGTTCCCTAGATTACTAATATATTGCACTTAAAAGGAATCCTGGGCTTAAATGTAGATATTTGCTTTACTTACTATTTAAATGGAGTTCCTTTTATTCCTTAGAACTGCAACACAGGAGCGTCCAATTTGCTCCATTTATTTAGTGGGCCACTGCCTTATTTCATATTTGTCTTCTGTAAACATTCATTTTCTTGCTTACATTTTGCTTGTTTGGGTGTTTTTTGATTATCATGTTTGCTTAAAATCTGCTTTTATGATGGTAAATATTTCAGTAAGTGTTTAGCCGTATTGCAAGACTGGCAAAGGGAGTCAGAGGCCCCAACATGTAAAATATACATACATGATACGTCATATTTGATATACGCTATGTTGACTTCAAGTTTAAGAAACAAGTTGTCATTGAAGTGAAATCCTTTTCAGTTCAACTTTAATCTAAAAGCTTTATCAGATTGTGAGTGACATAGATTAATTTATTTAACTCCATGCACAGAACAGCTTTCATATTCAGAGAAAATGTGCTCTGGGTTGATACATGTGTCCCTGTCTCAGGGCATGAGAACTGCCTGCCTCACACTCTCTCTCCCATTTCTTGTCTGTTAGGAGTTCTTCAAGTTTCAAAGCAGGGGTTCCCAAATTTTATTTATTTGGATAGCGTAACCTTAGCTCCAAAGGAGTTACCGGACAAAAGTTTTCAGCTTTTGGTAAGATAGAAGATGCGTGCTCTGAACTGATTAAGGCCCTTTCAAACATTACTATATATCTGCTGAAAATTATCTTGGTTTATTTCTTATGGGAATCCCATTTTCCCTGAAAAGTAGATCATGTTTGGAATGGCATCGTTAGACAGCAGTGACATGCATTATTTGGACAGGAACTACTGCATCATAAGCTATAATAATGTAGATGATCTTATTCACTGTTGTGATATAAATATTAAACGTTCACTTTTTGTGCTAATGTCAGTTTGCAACTGTATTTACTAGTAGTTTGGGATTATTTTCATCTCCATTTGTTTGGGCCTGAGACAGACATTTGCCGTAGTCCAGTGGTGTCAGCGTTCACAGCAGAGTTAGAAAAACTAAATTCAAGTTCCTGATTCAAGGAATAAGTAATTATTGTGCAGTAGAGCAGCACGAACACGCAGACCTTGCTGACAACCAGATGCATAACAAATAACTGAGTCTGTTATCAGTTTCATCTCCTAAAGGAAGCGGCACGCAGGCTCTCAATCTAATTGAGCAAGTTCACAGGAGGTAGCAAATCTTGCAAATCAGTGTTTAATGCATGCAGCCTTGATTTATTTGAGCAGAAGGATTGTCTGCCTCATTGTGCTGATGAGGGTCTTCACACTTCTGTGGAGTTGTTTCTGATATTCTCTTGTGGGAGTTTACCATATCAATATGATATCCCCTGGGGAACTAATCACTCAAGTAAGTGTTGGGCAGGCAGCAGCCGCATCATTAACAAAGTCACAAAACTCCTTTGTAGAATTTGGCTTCTAATTTATTGATGGGAACTCAGGAACCCCAAAGCTACATTGACATCAAGTTTTCTTTGGAGGTTCTGACAGATATCAGTACCTTTCAGGACAAAATCCTGAACAGTAGGTTCATGAGGCATACTTTGGATGACATCCTTTGACATTCCCAGGTTGTCTAGCCATGTAACTGTTTTGCTTGTGTGTTGAGTATGTGTGTTTGGAGCTATACATTGCTTGTGGAGATTGAAAACAATGTTAAAATTATGACTTTCTCTCTCCAAGTTTTTCCTTGTAGTTCTGGTTGAAAATGCAGTAAATACTGATAAAGGTCAGAAGCATGTCTTGAGTCAGAATTTTCCAGCAAATTTCACAGTTGTTTTCTCTGATTTGTCTTTATTGGATGATTGAGCTTCTGATGTATGGCTAGAACTATAGGATTCCCAACAACATGGCTATTTCAGAAAGAGAAGCTAGGAAGAAGGTTTAAGTTGAAAAGCTTTAATAAAGTAGCTGTTTTCAAAACTTGAACTTCCATAACCCAGTAACTTGAGAATCAAAAAAACGCCACCCGGACTGCCATTAAATATATGTTCCAGAGACCATTGATTTTTGAAATACATCCTACAAGTGCTGATCCTGCAAGCAGTTGTTTGTTATAAACAGGTCTAAAACCCCTTTATCTCCCATCAGCTGATAGCTGTGCTGTAACCTTTGGCTTCAGACTTCTGGTAGGAACATGGTACGTATTTCTACAATGAATGAAACTCTGACGGCCTTATCAAATAACAGCAGTACTCATTGTGTTTAACAGTGCTGGAAATTAGTTTCTTGGGCACTGATCTTGACAGGTCAGCTGTCACAAATTGGTAGACGTATCTGTAAATACATCGGTCCTATAAAAAAAATTCTGTCTGCAAGAAGTGGAAGTTAAAATTGGCACACTTCTGAACAAATGAAATGTTCTGAAGCACAAGGATGCACAGGACAAATCCCTTCTGGAGAAGGTTTTCCTCATGTTCCATTTATCAACTTCATCTGCATAGTTTGTGCCTCCATAGAGAACACTATGGAGTTCTGTGCTGTGGTGAAATATGCTCCTCCTCCTCACGCCTACCCCTACTGCATAAAAGAGAAATTTTTGTCTATCTCCTTTTGAATAAAAGGAATAAATTTATGGTTTTGCACTGACGTGTTTCCAAATCATTTTAGGAATCCTTAGTGTTAATGCAGAATGCAAAATATAGGGTATTCAAAAAGTCTAAGGGCTTGATATGAAATCAGATAAGAGTTTTTGAAGGGAAAGGAGTGGGAGAAGGAATTGAAATGTCAGTCCACCAGTGGTGAAGTGATAAATGAATGTGTTACATTTCCCATTTTTTAATAAATATTTAATCATTATCTGTAGATTGTGCAAGCCATTTTGGCCAAAACCTTCCATGTATCTTTATCATATACTTACTGCATAGGACAGCTGAAGAAGGCTTAGACAATAAACTTTCTTTACAGATTTGAGACACAATATATACCACATGCACCTATACTGGTCTTTGAATTGGTCAGTTTTGTTTGGCAATAGCAAAAGCTAAGAAACATCTGGACATATTTCAGAGCAAGCATCTACCTTCGAATTTAAAAGATACCATGGCTATAGGAATCTACCTGTATTGCTGCAGACACTTTTATGTGCAGAAGCTCCTCTGTCACTCCAAACTGGCATCACAGGGGGAGAGTTCTCAATCTGAGAGATTTAGCTGTCAAGAGTGTCTTTAGAAAGCTGAGTATTATTCAGTCATTGTCCTCCTCCATCCTCCAGGTCAGCTGGATAAAAGGAGGTGTAGCTTAATTCTTCCCTCTCCTGTGTCTCAGCTTTCAAGATTTAGGGACTATAGAATAATTTTCATCAGTTGTGATAGTTATGATGGCTGAATGTTCACCGAATGTCCTGTTCTTTTCTAGTTCCCTGTTTATTAGTTTAGTGCAACAAAACAAAAATAAAACTATACAGATCTCTCCCATCACATTTTATTTGTTGGTTTGATTTTTGAAGCTTTAGGATAAAACTGAAGTCACAGAAATAAATCATGTAGGACATCTAGCCGTAGGCATTTTCAGTGAAATAAGTTATTTCCAAGAAGGTTTTGACTTGTTACATGAAAATTAGCTTCTGGAAGGAAGAAGCCATATTTCACAGATCTCGGACTACGTTTAATTTCTACAGGGCATGCCTTCAGCTTCCACATATGTGAGCATAGTACTGGTGTTTAAGAGTAGAGCTGAAAAAAAGAAGGAAACGGTTTCTACTTGATATTATTTATGACTCTTCTGAACAAAACGACACCATGGATTCTGTTTGAAGGCAAAAGGAGTGTCTGGCTCCTATGCTGAAGAGCATATTTAGTCTGAATAATCCAAAGGTCACTTAAGATTGAATTTTCTATTGAACCTATTCTATTGAATTTTACTGCATTTCTCTTCAGAAAATGCAGTAAAATTGATTTTCAAAGTGATACATTTAATTGAAAAATAAAATATTTAGATGTAATATTCCAGGGAGATATCCTGAAAACATGCATCCAAGTACATCTAGCAGATGCATGAAGTACTGGTAGATATGAGATATTTGATCATCAGGAGCCTGGGAACTTGAGAGACTGTCATGGTTTTACTGATGAGATAGAAGTAGGGCAAGAAGAGAGAAAATAGGACTTAAGATAGGATCTGAAGAAAGTCCGAGAGAGGACACAGTTTCACACCATAGAATCTGTGCCAAGAACTTATGACCACCAGTGAACAAGAACGTTATGCAGCAGGAAGAAAGGTCGGTCCTTGATAAGCAGTAGGGAATGATTTGAAAAGTAGGAGGGGATCTGAGCAGAGAGGGGAATGTGGATAGTGAGACCACAGATGATCCTGAGGACTGTCAGGCAATATAAACTTACTGGAGAGAAACGTCGTATCAGAGTGATCTAAGTGAAATAATACAACAAATACTACAGATAATAGAGCAGTTATGTGACAGGTATTGATGAAACCGCATTCAGGCAAGGTACTTGTTTATGTCTGCCCTCTGAATCTCACTAATTCTGATTCTGATTTAAAACCCACACACCTCTCTAATCCTCTCTGTATCAGTTCTGGATTCGGTCACGCTACTGTTAAATGTTCATGTAAATACTGAAAGATTTCTGCCTAACAGTCCTTCAGACTCACTGCACTTTCTGTTCTAGTTGGCAACGTGGGACTCTGAGAAAGGACTGAACGGTAGTCTTCAAGAACGACGTCTGGGCAATGACTTACAAGGACTGACACTCAAAGTGGTGACTGTCTTGGTATGATCCTATTTGAGTTCAGGAAACAAATGCTCAAAATAAAAAGAATCTGACTGAGCATTTTGGGCACCTCCCTCAGTATTTTTCCCTATCACTTTCAGTTCTGTATTTTTGGATGATCAGTTACATAAGCAAGGAAGATAGATGATGGCCTTTCATTATTTTATGTGAAACTCTGCACTCTCAGAGATACAGAGCATTTGTTTGTTTGCTTATGCTGTTTTTCTGCATTGTAATTCCTACTGGCCGTGGAACCAGCACAGGGCCTGGGTGCTCAGGGGTGCATTCCAGATACCATACTCTAACTCGGATATGCGGTTTCCAGCATTTCATGGGCCAATTATGATAATCTAATCTTGGCTCTTGTACATTACAGGCTGTAAAATTTAATCAAGTGTTTCCTCCATCAAGCTCATAAATTCCCATTGAGATAAACTATATCTTTTAGAAAGGCGTAGTCTTTCCAAAAAATCATTATGCTTTTGGGACTACTGTCTGTTAGCATCTGGAGTGGTAGCAGAGCTTCTGTCAGCTAAGTGCGGAATTAGGGGCAAATTAGGGCTTGAATG
>NW_009229114.1:59125-83860 GCF_000690835.1 Fulmarus glacialis
GCAGCTTGCAGAATGTGGTGTCTTTTTGTGATTTTTATTTCTTTTTTTCTGAATCATGGTACAAATAGGAAGCACCGCGTAAGATCATTAAGGCACTACCCCCAGCCCCATTTTCTTTCCTCTGCCTGGTGACATGCAAGCTTATGTGGGAGGTGAGCAGATCCCTTCCACAAGAATGTCAGTACCAGGTTGCAAAGGCGGCCAACTGTGATGGCTGTGCTGCTGGCAGGCCTGATGTTCCCCCACAGGAGACCCCATGCCTGACAGAAAACACACCAGAAAATGCTGCATTTCCTTGGTCCCGAAACATACTTTAATATAAAATACTCCAGGAACCAGTAACCATGAAGGTTCTTCTTTGAATTTTCAAAATTTTAAATATTCACAAAATGCAGCATTTTTAGCTCTTGTTTCAGTACATCTCCTGGACAAAAGATTAATTATTCTCTGTAAAAGAGGGCTTTCTAAATCTGATATGTTCTGAGATAGATGGACAGTATTAATGTTCCTATCTAGGACTCACGTGCTTAACTTAACATCTAAGGTAGGTATCTGTGCCCTCTTTATAGTCAGTGAGAAGAGGCAGAGACTTCAGAGAGCAATTCATCCTGCAGACACCAGGAAGCTGCTAGAGGGGACTGAATTGTCCTCTGGAGTCTCTGCCTCTTCTCATGAACTGTGGAAAACCCAAGGCCACGGACAGGACTAAGGTGCTGAAGCACTGGTGTCTGGTTGGGATGCCTCATAATATCCCCCTTGGACTACAGTTTTTTGCCTCAGAAGGTTATGAGTGTCCCAAAATCTGTGCCAAGTTGTCCAGAATTAAGTCAGGAAACGCCCTTTTGCCAAGAGAAGCAAACTAAAAAACTTGTTTCAAGTATCAGTTAAGATATTGTTTTGTTCTCAGGAAGAACCTTTTGTGATGGTGGCGGAGAACATACTCGGGCAACCAAAACGATATAAAGGATTTTCCATTGATGTCCTGGATGCTCTTGCCAAGAATCTGGGCTTCAAGTATGAGATATATCAAGCTCCTGATGGCAAATATGGACAGCAGCTTCAAAACAGCTCCTGGAATGGCATGATTGGAGAACTCATTAACAAGGTACACAGAGAAGAAGCTGCTTTAAAAAAAAAAAAAAAAAAAGAAAAAAAAACCCTTTGGAGTAGGGTGTCAAAGCTTTGTAAGGGGGTTGTTTAAATTCTCCCCTTTCTCCATTCCAAATTACCAAGAATGAATTAGGATGAAAGCACCAGTGCAGAACACTTCCGAGCTATGAGTGGTTTGAGTGTGGTATAAACTGCGCAATTTAAGACCCTGTACACGGATAGGAACTAGAGAGTCTGTTGGTCTGTTTACACCCAGCTGTTCTCAACATAAATTGTATCAGTGTAAATCTGTGTGTTTACATAGTTGTAACAATAAGAAGAGAGGACATGTATGTGTGTATGAATGAATGACTATAGAAAGTAGAGAAAAATAATGTATTCTTAAAATATTAATTACTATTGTTTTAAATTTTGTCATTATGTCTGCTACTTGTTTGTAGGTACGACTTTATTTGGGTCACTTTGTGGCAATGTGTTTGATAATGGCCGACTGTTTGACTCCAAAACAGGAAAAGTGTCCCTAGTAATATAACATAAAGAAGTGTTTTGAAGGACCAGAATTTAAACTGATCTCAAGATTATTTGTTCATTTTAAAACAGAGAGGACCAAATTTCTTTTCTTAATTACAGTTTTGCAAATCAGGAGTAAGGTAATTGAACTAAATGGGGAAAATCTGTAGCTTAGAATCTCCTGGAGAATGAAATTAGAGTGTATTTTGTTCATGTTCTCGCTATCTGACATGGGACAAATTTTAATCAAGAAGGAGAATCAAAGGAATTAATATTCCATGTTGCTGCCCTTTGTAGAAAAGGTTACTCTTCCACAGTGGAGTTATTACTGAAAGCGAACTTTCTCATTATCTAGTAAGTAGGCAGCTCAGTATCTGGTAAGTAGATGTTTAGGAAGAAATAGAAGCAATTAAAGCAATAGCAAATGTGTGTATGATAATGGGATGTTTTTGGTTGGTGCTAGGAAATATAAAGAATTTTTTACTTATTTTGCATTGACATAAGCTGTTTGAATTTCATTGACTTGAAAATGTGGTAAGAAATCCTGTTAAATTTCTTTGGAAATTGCTTTCTTTGAAGCAACAAAGTATCAATTATGGTATTTTTTTAATGGTATTTCTGCTACTAGCTTTTCCACTGACTCCAAAGGATTTCAAAGCAGACCTCCCTCACCTAACATTTGCTTTACTTTCCCAACAAAATATAGAGATAGGAATCAAAAAGTACATTCTATTTTTTGAAGAGAACTGGGTTTATTAAGATGGAAAAATATGCAAAATCTAATTGCAGCTCTTTAAAAGCTTTGGGAATCTTATTTATTAACTTCTGGTTTATCTTTCATTGAGTTTGCATACTCTTTAAAGACCCTCTGCATGCAAAACCTACTCCTTTAAATGTGGAGGTCAAAGCAGTTTCAGGAGCTAAGTCATCTTAGGTGCATTCTTCCAGTTACTAGTTTTTGCAATCGCTTTATTCACTATAAAAAATAAACAAAATCTTCCCCCCAGCTGTCACATGAAATCCCTTCATGAATATGGGCAGTTGGCAACTCTGCAGGGAGGAAACAAATATTAGCTCTTCGCACCTTGCTATCAAATACACAAGCTAAATAAATGGTGTTTCTTTCTTATTGCTTGCAGTGCACCAGGTTAATATGGTTTGGAGTTTTAGGCATCCTTTGGAAAACAAGTGAGGGATTAAGGGTTAAATAAATTGCACTCATTCCAGAGAGGAGTCAGGGTGACATTTTTTGTTCTAGAATACTTTGACAGGTTATGCTTCACTATTTTGCTTTAGACCAGTGCAATTAATTAATGTTCAAATGATGAAACTGATTCTGGTTTTATTTTTAGACAACTTATTTTAATTTGTCTAAACATGTTAAATTATAGAAAGAAATGCATGGAGTCACTTGGTTCTTAAAAAGCTTCTCCTTAAGGCTCACACTGGCAGAATTCACGGTGAAAGGAAGAGATCTGATCTGTTGCGTTTGTCTCGCAGAGAGCAGACCTAGCCATCTCAGCCATCACTATAACACCAGAACGAGAGAGTGTTGTGGACTTCAGCAAGCGGTACATGGACTATTCCGTGGGGATCTTAATCAAAAAGCCCGAAGAAAAAATCAACATCTTCTCTCTCTTTGCTCCTTTCGACTTTGCGGTGTGGGCTTGCATTGCTGCAGCCATCCCTATAGTTGGTGTCTTGATCTTTGTCTTGAACCGCATCCAGGCAGTCAGGGCGCAGAACGCTTCCCAGCCGAGCCCTTCTGCCTCCTCCACCCTCCACAGTGCCATCTGGGTCGTGTACGGCGCCTTTGTTCAGCAAGGTACTCACTCTCTTATAAACACCACTGACGGATGTTCAGAAATGTTCTACCTTGGGTAAAGCAGCTCAGGACACGTTAGTCTTGGCCAGAACGGTCTAAAGATGAAAGAGAAGGCTCATACGGGAGGTAATACGTTTTATTAGCCCAGCTGATGAAAAGTGGGAAGAGGTAGGTAAGTTTGGGAGGTTATGTTCTGCTTGTCTGTCTCTCAGTGAGTCCAGAAGAAATGCTCCATGCAGGCTTTTCCACTTTGGGAAAATTATCCCGTTAAATAAACTACAGAGCTGCTTGGTGTGGAATTACAACACTTCTCCAACTCTGAAACTGGCACCTTTTCTAATTGTTTAAATTTAATTTTAGAAATGTGTATGTTTTTGACCTAATGTGAGACAGTTTATCTTTTTGTTTTTTGAATTGAATAGGAAAATGATTTGTAGTCATGTAACTAACTTTACACTCAGGAATCCCTAGGCATAGGACTAATCCTACTGAATTCAGTAGGATTGCTACCATTAACAAAATTATTTTTGTAAATAATTGTTTGCAAAATCTGCCCACACAGTTTTTGTCCCTTATCTATAACGTTAGTACTATTCTTGGAAGGCAGGTTTTGTTGAATGTTAACATATGGGTATGGTGTTAAATTTTTTCTACATTTTTTTTTCATTGTGATTGCAAGCTTATAAAGCTTCAGCTGGAAAATCCTTACTATCGCTATGAAACTTGGTCCCTCATCTCATTAAGGTGGCATCCCTGATGGGTTTAAGTACAGTAAGATATAATCAGCACAAACATACGCTGAAGTGACTAGCACCAGCTGTATGGTAAGGTTTGGTCTCCAACAATGTTCAAACATAACTGTGCTTGCAGCCTGCTAGAAAGAAATCAAGAAATCTTGAAATCTTGTTTGAAATGTTGTAAAGACTAACAAGTAATGACACTAATGCTTCAGTCTTTGCAGATTTAAATACAGCACAGATAGCACACAAACCATGGGACAGTTTTATGGGTTTTTTCCAAATCTAAAATGAAATTGAAAACAGAATATTACTATATTCTGAACACTAATGGTTTAACTCCTGCATATTAGTCGTGCTTCACCATTAAACTTTCTTTATTTAGAATATTTTTCATGTTCTGTAGATTTGATCCTCAATAATTCCCAAGGGAAATATTTTGAAAGATGATTTTCTAGAACAGTATCCAGGGCAAGAGGTTGACTGGAGAAAATGTAAATTATTAGTCTTAGCGGAAGCCCTGCTTTTCTCACAGTGAAAGGGCAGTCTGGAGGGGAAGCAGAAATGCAGAGGGGTAGCTCCAAAAAAGTTTAACATAACAGGGCACACTGAGGGTGATCGTAAATGGAAGCTGCTGAGAGACCCTCATTTTTTCTGTATATTTGTAGGGGGCGAATCTACTGTCAATTCTGTGGCTATGCGCATTGTAATGGGAAGCTGGTGGCTCTTCACCCTTATCGTGTGCTCCTCCTACACAGCGAACTTAGCAGCATTTCTCACAGTATCAAGAATGGATAATCCTATAAGGTAAGAGCCTCTTCTTAACATGAAGCTGGAAACCTGGATTTCACAGAAAGGTATTATCCATTTGAGCACTCATTCTTGCAAGAATAGAGGTAACTCTCTAATAAAATACTCCGCTTATTTGCAGTGGCTGCTTTTCTCTTCTCAGCCCCCCTTCTCCTTCACTCCTACAACCCCCAAGCAGTTTTGACAGGTGCACAGAGGGGACAATGGCACTTTAATTGTGTATTTTTCCAGAAGAGATGTCTCTCATGTTTATATGTATTTTGCTTAACTAGAGCTCTCCCTGCTTCAGCTGTCTTTATTTCTTTGTTGAACGTCAGAGGGAACTGTCACCTCTAGGGAACTACATAACATTTCACTTCTCGCCTTCAATGTGTAATTTTATGTTCTCAATATTTTGACATACACCGGTTTTCATGCTATTATTTGCATGTAAAGTAGTATAGGTGGTCTTTTAAAATATAAATGGCCAAAATATAAATGGCCAGAGTCAGTGGCATTATTTGCAGATAAAGCTTCTTCTCAAGGAGGAAAAGATAACCAAACCTGACTCCAGGATAATAGATGTAATATAGCAGTTGTTTTATTAAATTTATATATAATTCTCTACAGTTGTGTTAGCAATATTGCAATGATAAATTACAGCTTCTGTAACAAACCCAATTTATCTTGCACCTTTGACTTCTTTCCCCTGCTGTTTGCCTACTAATCCATACCCAATGAGAATATTTTCAATACACCAGACCTCTGAGCAGCCCCAGAGAGCTGCTGGTCGTTTGGTGGCAATTTGTGTGTGTGTGTGTAATTTGTTTTTCTTCAGAAAATTTAAAGGCTAAAGAATGTTTTCATTTTTTTCTTTCAAAACACAGACAAAATTTCCAACTTCACATTGTCATGGAGTACTGGGAGGGCCGTTGATCTTCTGTGGTCAGTGCTGACAGGATTAGAGCCCAGTATCTCATGTTTGGTCTGATGGTGATGGAGTGGAGAGGTGGCCAGAGGACGGGCAGTGCGACACAGGCTCTCCTCCTAGACAATGCTGAGCCAAGGATTTTAGGTGCTAGAGAGCGACACAGTTACTCTGTTGCTCTCACTTGGGGTTGCACTGGGGAAACTGGGGAAACTGTAATCTTTGTGCTCAGCTCCTGAAACAGAGGCATTGGCACTTAGGTGAGGCTGGCACTTAAAAAAGCTGCTTTTGCCTTCTCTGTGGTATCTGCACAGAGGGTCATAAAAAAGTGTGTTTCTCATAAACATGAGTTTAACAGTATTTTCAATTTTTAACTTGCCATTTTGTACTTGCAGGTAATGCAATGCTTTGTACGGATATAGTGTTACAATAATAACCAGCCCAAAACCATAAAATGTTTTGGTTTTAAATTAATTTTCTGTTAGCTTGGCCAAAATAAGTGGGTTTTAACAGTAATGGAAATAAGAACTGCAAGTAATTTCTGGAAATAACATGAGAAACTAAACAGAATAAAACTGCCGCAGAGTATCTGCAAGGCCTGGCTGTAATGGGAATAAGGTTAAGCTCAATGAATAAATTGCTCTTGAAACCCAAGACAGAAAGAGTTGTCTGGAAAGCTTGAATAATATCTTCTCAAAAATTTCTGAAAGTTCTAGTTCCTTCATGGCAGAAGAAACTGTCTGTTTGGTCTACTGAGCACCTCCCAAAACTGAGCAAAGTTCAGAGAAGGACAAAAGTTGGGGTGAAATGCAGTGAGGAATTTCAAAGAGAGACACAGGTTTACGAGCAGAACTATGAATTATTAGAGGAGGCCTTTGAGGCTGAGCTATTACAACATTTACAAGGGGTTTTGATTCCCCTTCTTATTAAAATGAAAGGACATTGCTAAGAATCTTGAAGGAGGGGGAGAAGATTTTTGGGTAAAGGAGCTGCTTGGCGTTGTTTTGGGACTTTAGAGCCCAAACGCCCTTCTACTGTTAGAGAGGGCAGATGAAGAATTATAATTAAATGCCTTTCTATACCTAATGGTAGCTGCCACTTTTTAGGTTCCCGATACCCCATCCCCTTGTACAAGGTGAGGATACGGAAGGAAGAAAGCACTCTACTGTCATCTACAAACACCAGCAGAGTCATTCAGGTGCCAAACCAGAAATGTCTAAAGTAATTTAAGTTGCCATACGGTTCAGTGCCTGTGCTCCAGCTACTTGGCTATAAGGGCAAAGGTCTCTATTGAGTGTGTCAGCCACAACGTGGATTATTCGTATTGCCTGGGGTGTCTAAAGTGGTCCCAGATGCTTCGGCTTAGGCACTCGAATCATTCCTGTCCTGGTTTAACCTGGCAGGCAGCCAAACCCCATGCAGCCACTTGCTCAGCCTCCCCTCTCCCCCCTGCCCCGTGGGACAGGGAGAGAATCAGAAGGGTAAGAGTGAGAAAAGTTCGTGGGTTGAGATAAAGACAGTTTAATAGAACAGAAAACGGGAAAATAATAATAATGATAATGATAGAATATACAAAATGAGTGATGCACAATGCAATTGCTCACCACCCATGCTGATCAATAACCAAGTAGCGATCGCTACTTCCTGGACCACGCCTACCATTCATATACTGAGCATGACATCACATGGTATGGAATACCTAGTTGGCCAGCTGGGCCAGCTGTCCCAGCTATGCTCCCTCCCAGCCTCTGCTTGGTAGCATGGAAGCTGTCCTTGACTTAGCAACAGCTGAAAACATCAGTGTGTTATCAACATTCTTCTCATACTAAATCCAAAACACAGCACTAGGAAGAAATTTAACTCTATCCCAGCCGAAACCAGGACATTCCCTAAATAATCTGAAATGGTAGCTGTCAGAAAACTCTTTGATTTGATCACTAGTTGGCATAACTGAGCCAATTAAGGGACTTGCTTGGTATGGCTTGCCTATGGCTATTTTACAAAGTTTGCAGAATCTCCCTGAGATCTTGCTAGTCTGAGAGATTGGGACTAAACCCTCTCATTGAAAACTGCTAGTGCCTTAGGAGAGAGGGGATGGGGTAAAGAAATAGTTCTCCGGAAACTCTGTTAAGTCTTCATCCATTTCTAAGCTGTGATGAAGATATTTTCAAGTCTCCATTCTTTAGGAGAAACATCTTATAAAATGTCATGTCAGATTTAGAACAAATGTTTTTCCTGAGAAAGTAAATTACTGCCTTACATGAATGCATTGTGGCCTGGTGTCTCAGCTCCCAGCACTACTGAGCTTCAGGATTGTATCATGTGGAGTGACTATTTTTGCCTTTCTAAATTTGCCACTCAGCTTGCCCGCATTATATCTTTCATGGACCCAGAAAGCAATACTTACTAGAAATCCATTTTTCCCACCCAAAGAGGCACAATGAGTTATAGCTGAAAATTTGCTCACCAGCTGAGAACTACCAAATCCATCTGTGTATACTTCCATTGTTAAGAAACCGAACCCCCACCCTCTCAGTAAATGCGTGCTGTTAACTCTCCCTCCACAGCAAAGTCCTCTGGTGTTCAGTACTGCTGCTGCTAAATTGCCAGCAGGAGAGAAAATAGTATTATGGTGCTGCAGTAGCTGCAACATAGTTAAGATTTTCATTACAAGAGTGATTTTCTTCCCAAGCTCCCTCCAAAATGCCTAATAAAAGTTGTTTCAGCATCAAATTTGGCATGTGTGGTCTGTGACTAGCAGAATAAGAGTATGTTTGATTGAATAACTAGGTGTCAATCAGCCCAGTGATCTTTACCTCCACAATTTCACTGCAAAACAAGTGTGTCATAGAAATCATAAATGATATTTATTAGAAGGGGCTTGGTGAGACATTCACTAAAGCAAAGTTGAACTGTTGGAAAGCAGATTTTTAGAATTAGCACGTCAGATGAAAGCCTGCTGATGAGGGAATAATTTTTTTTTAACTCTGGTATTGGCAAATCTCACAAGGCTTTTCCACCCTGCCATGAGTTTCAGGGACTGTCTGTGGCTCACAGAAAGGTGAAATACCCAGAGCAGGAGGCACGGCAGAAAGCAGCTTTGATATGCTGCCTCTATTTCTGTATTTCCTGACAGAGACTTCCTAAATCCCAAATGGGCTCCCAAGTGCTGTGCTGTCCAGGTGCCCAGATCCCATGTAAGAAACGTGCCTATTTTGGAAAGAACAAAAATCTTCTCCTTGGATTTTCCCAAACCCTCAAGGGCTTCATCACAAGCATGATAACGGGGAGAGGCACTGGCTTTCTGGTCTGGCATGGCTGTGCGTGCTGCCTTGTTCCTCGTGTGTCCTGTGTGCCCATCGCTCGCCCCGCTGTGACAGGGCGGTGGGGAGGGGCAGAACGTGGAGTTTGAGACCCACATCAAAACCTCTGGCCCTTCAGGAGATCGAGGATAGCACAAAATAGAACCTTCCCCAGCTGTCCACCGTTTTCCAGTTGCTAGCAGTTGGAACTTCTGCAACCCTTTGCTCTTTTAATACTGCTTCTCTGAGCCCTCTGTCCAAATTACCTCTTGTGCTCTTCTCATCTTCTCTCTGCCCAACCTCACAACAAGGGAACAAAGGCAATGTTGTGGTTACCTCAGGGTTTCTGCGTTCGTGGAGATTCACAGGCAGAGCAGTGGACCATCAAGCAGATTTCCCGACCACATATGGGCAGAGGAGTGAGGTGTTACCCAGTTCCAAAAGAGAAGGAATTTTTTGTGAATGTGCTGGTGGCAACCACTTTGGAGCTCAGGCTAGGAGGCCGTGATCCACGTTCTAACTTTGTAAATGAGCAATTCTTAATTTTTGTTTTTAAATAGAAATCTAGGTAATGTTTAAAGCCTGTGCTAATCCTTGACAAACTTGTTTAAACCCAAATGATTTCCATTTATTATTCTAATATTTGCCTTCAGAACTGTATGCAGCTGAGACGTCTTCTAATGGGTCAGTCTGCCAAGTAAGGGCTGAATTTTTACAAGAGAGTTTGTTCTTTCTTTTGTCTTATTACATTTTCAAACAGCCCTTGGATCTGCTGTCTGACCTTCCATTTGTAATTATGAGTTTAATTAGCAGTGACTTAACTTCCAGCTTCATCTCTTGTTAACAAGCAGACTACATGCAGTTCAGAAGCTGCACAGATATTCTGAAGTTCAGGTTTAGGAAAGCTTGTCTAACAAGAGCTTAAGAATCATGCAGGAAAAATAGGACATTAAAAAGTAGGCTATTTGCAAATTCAAAAGGGTTTAAATTTAAGATTTTACCAAATTGATCCTTAACATTTGCACATGCTATGGATGTTTTGAAAGGCATCTGTATATATGCGTTCGTGGACTGCATACAAATGCATGTTATATCTGCTTTTAAGTTCACAGCTGTTGTTTTATGATTTGGGATTTCCTTATTTGCATTTTAATCCCCAAATTTCATGTGTTTTGGTGACAGCTGAAGATTTACTGCAGCTTAGTTGGGGTGATAGTCTGACACTTGGAAGACTTGGGTGTAAATTCTTTTTCTTAGCAAGCTTAGCCTCCTCTCTGTCTCAGTTCCCTTTCTGTACAGCAGAGTAACAATTTTTTCATATCTTATATGGCAGTTTAGCTGCTTTAAAGATGATGACCAGAAATGACCATATTATAATAGCTCTGCAGGTATCAAAAATGATAGATTTTCTGGGTTGCATACAAACCAGAAACAATCTCAAAATATTTTAAAAGAAAATGAGGAAAGTATTTTGAAGATGCCAGCTAGAGGGAAATGAACACAGGTTTCATCTGCTGTAGTTAAGTGGATTTGATGGGGTTGGTAGCAAGAACCTCACAGGAATCCCTCTGTATTTGCAGTGATTTTGCCTTGAAATTCCTTGTGTTTGAAAACCGCCTTTCTGTTAATATCGTACGTGGCTTTCTAAATATTTCATTGGATTTTCTTTTGTTATGTTTAACTTTGTTATGTTCCATTTGTACTATGTTTTGCGGTGTCTGTGCAGAACCTCAGGCACGTTGGCAGGAGGCACGTATGAATGAGCCTGATAAAAAATAATTATCATGATTATTATTTAAGGCCTGTGAGCAAAAGCTTCAATCATTAAATAACTAGATTAAGTTCATCCATAAAAACGAAGGCTAAAGAAGAGTGTAAGAAAGATGCAAGTGAATGAGCAAGGACAAAAACTCAAAAATGTTTTCTTTCCAGAACATTCCCTGCTTAGACCACATGGAAGACATGTCATGGGAAATGCTCTGCAAGCTGTGCAGCAGGGCAGCAGCGCTCAAGGGCAGAGCTTGCCAGCCATTTGCCTTCAGGCACTGTTCAGGACAAGACACTGTGTTGTTGCCAGTGCTAGAATCCCCATCATCTATCTTTTAATTTCACTTTCATTGACGGTGTTGCCCAGTGGGTGCTTCTGGGAAACCCAGGGTTTCACAAAGTCTGGAGCCTTTTAAAAAGCTTTCTGAATGTTGGCATATGCTGTTCAACCATGGTTTAAAATGGATCCTAATCACGCCTGTAATTGAGCAAGTGGGCAAGCATATAAGTGCAAATATTTCCCAAGGACATTTTTCTGGGAAAAATGAGAACGCACAGCTGAAAACCAAGCTTGCGTTCCATGTCTCCAGTTGCCATTACAAAAACGTGACATATACTGGAGATCTCTTGGAAACCCAAGAGTTTTGTGATTCCACACCCTCTTCAACTCTACTTTTACACCACCTATATTATAGCATCTCTTCATTTGTTCTTGTTACTGGGAAGTTCTGTGACTTAAGTGGGTTGAGGCATTAACATTCAGATGCACATACAGTTTAGAGAAGAAAATGATTTGGATATGACGTTAGCAAAATCTACCATCTGTGCAGGTAATAAAATGTTTTTTTATTATTTTTTCTTTTGCTTTGGAAGGGTGAAAATCTAGCAAGAGCAGCAACCCTCATGACAGCCCATCAAAATATGCCTGGATTGGTTCAAATCTGAGATTTGATGTGCGGTCTCTTCTTCTCAGCTCAGATTGAGTCATTTTTTAAGGCAGATTTTCTCATGTTAATATAGGTTATTCACTGGCTGTCCACAGAGTAGAGTAGCTGTATGCTTTCTGCATACGTTAAATCTCATTGGTCCCCAACTTCAACCTTTGTTGTAGTATGTGGTTTCTTTTTATTACAAGGATAGTACCTATGGCTTATTTTGTTGGGGTTTATTTTATATTTGATTCCTAAGGGATAAACAATACAAAATGCAGTAACAGAAGATTTTTGCCCAATAGGATATTTATATTTCTATTGTTTTTCTCTAAAGAAGCTGATTCAATGTCTTATATAAATGGATAATGAAATTTAATATAACAGGATATCAAAAAGGCAAAATAATGATTACTACAGCAATTCAAAAAGAGATGGCCTTAAAGCTTCAGACATCTCCTAACTGTAAAGACTACCTCAGCCCACCATTTTTTAAGGACAAAAACAGGAGTAGGAATAAAAACTTCATGGTGAATTCTGTTTTGGAAATGGATTCTGGGTGCGGAACACCCAGGCTGGCCAGTGTGCTCGAGCATTTGAGTTTCATTCCTGCAAAGCACTAATATTTTTTTCCACTATATCAGAGCGATATTTATTTGACCTACAACGCAAAACTACCTAACTGCTTTTTGCATGTTAATATACTATTTCACGTGTTTGCCTGCTGGCCATGTTTGCTATTCTTTTGGACAGACAGATACTGTTACATGCCCCTGTGGTATATACCTTTGTCAGAGGAGTATTTAAACAAAGACCCTCAAAGTGGGAAGGCAGGTAGAACCTGAAAAAAATATAAATATCTTCGTGACACTTGCTAGTGAAGCAGCTGCCTGGAAAAAAACAAAACAAAACAGCTGTAAAATTACTTGTATTTTATACTATTTATTTGTGCTGGTCAGAGTCATTAGTGTAACAGTGGGCCCTATTATAAAAGCCATGCAGGTTGTTCTATTATAGGGTAATATAGTGCATATTTCTGCACAGATTTCCAAATAATCCCGAGTCAGAAGATCTCTCTGAAAGAAACCCCGCAGCCAGAACAAGCAAGTAAATTGCATTTGCAAAACTACCAATAATTAGTAAGCACTTTATCACAGTAAGTTACTTCCTGTGGAACAATGAGATGAAGTTGAAAGTAGATGTTACTACTTGTAAGAAGGGAAAGCTGTACCTGTTTGCTTACTTGCTGCCAGCTCAGACAGGAAATACATGAGCTTTCAACTCCGTTAATCTCTTGCATGTTTTGGAAAATGCTTCATCTGCTTGTGTAAAAAAAAAAAAAAAAGTCTTCTCATCTTGCACAATTCCTCACCAACCTCTCCGTGCGAGCAGCGGTTCTGTCATTCTTGTACCACGGTTGTTCAGCACCAGAATTTGCCACCCTCCTGTCAGCAAAAGTAATTTTCCCACCTTCTGTTCATTGCCGTATATTCAATGTCAGCAGGATGACTGTGAGTATAAGGAACATGCACTGAATTGTTTATTTCTTTAGATTATTTTGGATGGAGGGAGGAGAGGGGAAAGAAGGGAAGTTTCCAGCAGGAGCAGAGGAAGAATGTTTGCCCAGCCATCCTCCCGCAGTCGCGGTTGGTTGGTTAACACTGACCAGTGTCACCGTGCTATGGCCAGTCCTGTGCTCCACTTAGATGATCCGTCGTTCACATTGCAAGGTTTGAATTAATAGCCTGCGATAAAAATTAAGTAATGATTGTACCTCCTGTAGCCTAAAAGTTCAGTTCATACAATCAATTCAAAAGCTGATCTCTTGGAGCAAAGCTCAGCAGCCATTCTTTCAGAGACGAAAGACTGAGCATACCTATGCTGCAGGTTGTGAGGGTAAGAGTTTCAGTTTTGGTGAGCTCAGTGCACTGTCATCTGTTTCATGTTGTGCTAATGAAATCAGCCACAAATTAATGTATCAAACTTTCTATGGGATAGCTGGGGTACAGGCACCCGTCTTTTTGCCAGGTCTGCTGTGGACACAGGAACTTCAGTCGAGGGATGACGCAAACAGCTTTGTGCAGTAACACCTTAAATCATATAAGCTAGATTCATTGGGGTTGTGAGGAGGATTTATTTTTGATTACCTGATTTTTTTTCCTCCCATGCATTTGTACGATTCCCATGCATTTGTAGTATGTATGCATATTTAGTCAAACGGCTGCACTACTCTTTTATAATCACTGAGGAAAGAAAATGCTTTTGGTTTTGTAGGTCCTGAAAGAGCTCTTACTGACATTATAACAGCTTCTTATAATATCTTTTTATAGTTCTTCATGTTGAGATAGTTTGCATCTGTGTCTTTGATACGGTCTCTTTCAGGAATTGCCAGCCCTTCTCTAGTCCTTTATCCTTTAAATCAACTTCCCAAGAGACTTTATCCTCCAGTTCCTGAAGTCTGTTGAGGTCTGGTCTTTTGAAATCCATCATTTTTATGCTGTTACTCTTGCTTTTTCTTTTTTTCCTCAGAATAGTGAGCTCCATCATCTTGCAAACACTTTTAATCTGGTTACTTTTCTCTTTGACATTTTCATTCAAATCTAAAATAGCCATTCCCCTTATAAATGTCTCCATGATAAAAGATCATTCTTTTTCACACCTTAAACTCTTAACATCCTAAATGATATATAGGATGGTATTTCGTCTTCTGAGATAAAAGTTGTTCCAATACATTCTAAAATGTTTATAGACCATCTTGCAATGAGGTGGAAAACTCTAAACTTGCCATTTAAAGAAAAGGCTTTAAAAATTGAATATCCTCAAAAGAAGATTTAGAAACTATTCCTGATGATGTAAAAAAATGAAAAAAAAAAACCACAGCAAAACACACTGGAGCTGGGGGTTCTTAGTTTCCCTGGAAACTAAGATGCTACTGTTTATTACCGTGAGTGCTTTCCTATTAGTTCTTAGTTCCTGTGTTGCAAAAGATTTTCCAGAGGGAAAGAAAACTTTTCTGGAAATAATACTGTGTTGCTAAAGGAAGGATTGTGTATGTTCTTTCCACTTCCTGGGCTCATCTGCCTTACTGAGCAATGTTCTCTTCTTCTGCACGCGTGCCCCCATATAATATAATACAGGAGCATTTCCAGACTCATCTGGAGATGAGGGAGAGAATGGTGTTGCCTTAGAAAAGCTATTTTGATACAGCTGCCAAAGTTCCATTAAAAGAAATGTAATCACATGCACTAAAGTTGTTTGCCTTCTAAACCATTAAAACCGGCCTAGGAGAATAAGCCACTGATTTAATTTAATTGATTTATGAATAGTCATATCTATCTAAAAAAGAATAGAAAACCATCAGTCAGAATGGGGTGGATGTTAACTACTATGTTTCTTTCATATGGCAGTAATGCAATTTCCAAGCTCATATTTCAAGGTATATAATTAGGCTACCCAATAAACTAATTAATCTCAATATAAGGAATGGCTAGTTGGTTTAGATGCAGTGCTGTCAGTGTTTCTAGTATGAGGTTCGGTATTCAGGCGAGACTCGTGTTCAGGATGAGGAGAGAGAGGCAAAAGGGTAAGGTCTCTTTTTTTTGTTTACCTCAGGCTGAGGTGGGAAGTACACCATATACCAAGTGCTTGCAATCTGGGTCCTCTGAGAAACAGGCAAGTGGGCCTCCAGACTTTAAAATATGCATGTAATGAATGCACTTTAGACATCAATAATAACTGATGAATGCTATATGTGCTTTCAGTATTAATGAAGAGCCCTACGTTTTGATTTCCCAGGAGTACCCAGCACATGTTCTAGCAATCAAGATGCCTCTTCAGAGCCCTTCTGTTTTCTTCTCGTCTTTCTGTCAACATCGATAGCTTCTGCTTTACTCCCTGTGGTAAGGGAAGGGTGTGAAGCTGTTTTCCAGCATCACTTTGTACCTCTGACAGATCTGAGCTGTGTGAATTCATCCAGCCCCTCCACCCCAGCTATGAGACTGCTGACACTGGTGCAGGCAGCAGCCCAGAGATTTCCACACCAAGATCCTCATTCTCGCAGCGTGCGACAGCTCCTGATAAATCAAAAATTAATAAAGAGTTGAGTAGGACTTTATCCCACCCCGGGATTTCATGGACTTTAATGGAACTACTCACAGTATAATGATATCCTAACAGTCATGGTACAAAGTACCACTCACCCTGAGTAAGGGCTTTATAAGCCAGCATGAAGATGCCAAGCTTATCCGTTCCCCACTCTATTTAATTAAAAAGCTACTCTTTGTCATCTGAGTGCAAAACAGAACGGCAGTGGTATCAGTACTTATAACACCAGTTGAAAAGGAAGAAAGCAATTTCTTCCCTCTCGATCTTAATCGTTAATCTTCATTAGGATTTTTAGCTTCCGAATATGAGTGGTAGAAGACATCAGCGTAGCAAACAATTTAAAATGCATCTGCGTAAATAACAGAGGTAGTTTGTTATTTTCATTATAGGTAAAAGCTTGTGTCAGTCACCAGATGTGTTTGATTCAGACAATATGATTTTCATGCCAACTTCATGATATGTTTCATTTAGGTGAAGTGACTAGAACCTGCTGTTGGGACTGAGTTGCTGTTAAACGCCAGCTGCAGTTTTTATTTTAATTAATAATTTAAGGAGTAGAATACCTTGCTTTAATTAATATGTTAACCCTTCAGGGTACTCAGGGAAAGGTCACAATGGCAAAGTGGTTTAAAAGTAAAGCAAGAAAATATTCAAAGGTAGTCCAAATGATGTATTTCTTTCCCCCAAACATGCTACAAGCTCTTGAGATGTTTTCACCTTTACTTCTTCGCATTTTAATTTCCTCCTCACTGTTGAATGGAATATGGAGTGTGGGTAAAGGACCCAGGCTAACCCAGATTTTTTAGCAGGACTGATTATTCTGGAATTGCAGGATGAGCAGCAACTGCTCATAGCTGCTCTGAATCCCCTTCCAGGCTTTTAACTGAATCTGCGGACATCTTACAGATGTGCTGTTGTGCCAAAACTTGCCTTGATCTGTTCTGAAAATCTGCCCAGTCATATAGTAGTTTAAATGTGGATCTGAGCATACAAATAAAAGCTTCAGCTTTTGAAAACCTGGGCCTGCATCTTAAAAAAAAGGCTGTAGTATGATTACTCTGAATGTCTCTTTGTCAGGCTACTTCTTTCCGTTGTTAAATTGCAAACATGGTGGCCAAACTGGGTACTATCTCAAGGGTATAAATTTGTTAGAAATATGGAAAAATGGGGTGGTGAAGAGGGGTCCTGTAAATGCCCCTTGTAAATATAAAGGAAGGACTGCCTTCTGAATTCACTCCCTCAATCAGACATCAGATAAACTCATATGTGATTACAAATGCCCAGCTGTGAGAGAAACCTCATCCAGAGATCACAAACTATTGGGCGCCAGTGGATCCAGCTTTGAGATGCAAATCCTTGGAAACTAGCTTCCATTGCTACCACTGTTAATGGAGTTGTTATGCTATTTTTTGTTTTTAAAAGCATTTTCAGACAAAGTAATCATTATTTCTACTGTAAGGACCATCCTGGTTTCTTTCCCATAAGATAGCAATGCAGAAAATATAGGACATCCAGAAGGAAAAGATTTATTACAAATAAGCAAAAAAAACCCCAAAACCCTAGTTAATGGAAAAATCAGCAATCTAGGTGACTTTTGCTCTTATTGCCTGGAGGAGGTTTGGAGAAGAGAAGGGTTGGAAGTATAGTTAGAAACATTGGACTGGCAATCAGGAGATGTTTAGCTTATTTCTAGCTGGGTAACAGACTTCTTTACGTGCGGTGCTGGAGCAGAGCCAGCGTCAGCTCTAGGCAAAATGAACTTCTACGATCCAGTACAAGGCAAGTCACACTCATGCAGATCGCTGCAGATGACTGGAGTTGCCAAGGTGGTCCTGAGGGCATCATTTAGAAATAGCAATGGATAGGAATAACCAGAGGTCTAATTTTGTTTATAGAAGAACCTGTTTTACTGATGATGATGAGAATCCAGTTTGATTTTTGGATTCAAAGTTGAGTCTCACAGCCAGAAAAACTATTAAGTCTTTTTTTGAAAATGGGCATGTTTCCTAAAAAAACACACTGAAAGATATTACAAAATTCTGTGAGCAATGGGACACAGCCTAGTTGTATGGATTTTTGTCCTACATTCCCCACACTTCTTTAACGAAAATGCTGCAGATTGTTCTGAGATCAGTAAAGCAAAAGTGAGGTTTCAAGTGATGGTAATAGAGCATATTCCTGCAAAAAAAAATGCACCTGAGACTCTTAGAAAAAGTACACAAAGCCTACAAATGTTTTGCCAATACAATGTGTGTAGATAGTAATTAATTACTACTAAAATCATAAACATGACAGTGTGTCATTTATTAATAGCTGGACTGTCTTTGCATTTCAGTGGGTATACACACGGTTTGTTCCCTTCTTTTAAAACTTAATCATGCAGTAGCTCTGCAGAGTCCCAGAGCAAACAATCTGCAGTGAAAGTGCTACTCTATCGGGAATTTAGAAGACAGTTTAGTTTAGTTTTCTTGTCTTTCCCTTTGCATGTGGGAACTGAGGCTAGTGGAAGTAGTTGAGGCTGGTGGAAGTAGTTTTAAAGAAATAAAATCATTGTAGAGGCTGTACAAGTTCTGTGCATCTAGTACTTTGTGTACATATTATTTGGCTATTTTGTTTTGCCTTTTTCTTACTGTTTATACTTTTGTCTCTTATCCTGGAAACCTTGAGCATGTGTTTTTCTGTGCATGAATAGTTTCACTGATCTCAGCAGTACTGGTCTACCTGTTAGGTATGCTGGGTACCCCAAAAAAGAAATTTCTTTTGCACAGCAGGAGAAAGAGGGTCCTGATCCTACGCTGCAAAGGTGACAGAACTGTTGCCATCGCACATGGCACAGGGGGCATGTAGCAAACCCCCTCCTCCTATTGCAGAAATAAAGCTGGCTTTGGCTTCCTTCCCCCAGTAAATCCATAACTGAATGCTGTATTTTGCTTTTGGTTGCGCCTAAAATAGGGCAGCGAGTCCCAGTCCAGACAAGGGCTCATAGATGCCACCACACTGGCCGCAATGACCATTATCGTCATGAAAGCAGCTGCTATGATAAGCAGCTGCTGCAGTGCCATTACCTGCTGAGGAGCTCAGTCACTGTTTGTTTCAGCTATAGTAAAAGTATGTAGTTGACATGGCAACGTGTTCTGCGACACGTGCCTATTGATTGGTTTTTCCACTGGAGGAAAGTCCCTGCTTCTTTGAAATCATGTGTAGCAGCTGTTCCTGCTCCACTGAGGATGGCAAGCGCGCACGCAGCCATAGCTGTCTGCACTGTTTGTCTCCTTCCGTGATTTGGAAATGTTCAGCCCTGGTGAGAAGGGCTGCAACTCCATTGATTCAGTGCAGTTTCACCTGTCAGTGCTTACGGCTTCCCTTGTAGAAACTCCCATGAGGCTTTTTCTGTTAAGGCTTTTGTTTAGAGTAAAGTAGATGGTATTTTTCATGGACAGGTGATGAAATTAGTTTTATATGAACTATAGAATGATATATTTGCTGGTGAAGGACTTGATCCTACAAAGCGTATCCTAAGCATGCAAGTACTGCTGCTGATTTCTACTGGACTACCTCTATCAGTAAAGTGAAGATTTTGCTTAGTGTGTTTGCTGAAGAAACCCATTGCTCTGCACATCACTGCACTGAGGCAGAATGAAGAGCATTTAAAGTGACTTGATTTGCAGTGAAATGGAACAATGCAGAATTTGATCATGTCACTATAAAGAAGTTGGCAGTCTAATGATTGATTTAAGAGCTCAGCTTGATTATTCGTAATTTCAAAGAAAGTCAGAGAGATGCACAACTTAAAACCATGGACCTAATTCTTCTGAAGTGGAAGGTTATTAGATGTGGAGATAAACTTGCTTTCATTTTCATATTCTCTGTGGCTACTGCCATTCTAACAAAGCTTTGAACAATTTTATTGGTCTCACTAAATGTAATTTTTAAAGTGGTCCATCTTTTATTTTGTGTATCTTGCATCCAGTTTAACACATGCTAGTAACATTCCTATATGGACCTGGAATAAATGTTGGAAATTTATAGAAATATGTCACGATACTTTCCTTTTTTTGATGGGTATTTACTTTTTAGGCTCGCAAGTGCTAAAGATAGGTCAATTCTAATGTTATCTCATTACTCAGCTAATATATTGCTCTTTCCAGTAGAGTTGAAGGCTTATTAAGTATTGGCTGCACGAAGGTTTAGGGGGACTAACTGCTATTCTTTCTTCCATTTTTAAGTGGGCTTGTGCTTTTGTAACTTGGATTCAGTAAGACAGTGAAACTTCTCACGTAAGTCTCTGCGTCAATGAGACTATCATCACCTAGTGGCAATTTTTATCCGTAACAGATGATTTTTATTTTTTTTCCTGGTCTTCAACCACTTAAACTATTCAACTTGCATAGACTAGCTCTAGAGAACATCTTTATGTGGAAGTTTGAACTCATTTCCAGATGTCTTCAGACATGATATACTCACTCATAAATCTTACTTAAAACGGGAGGTCCAAAGTCCAAAGATTGTTCATCTGTGAATAATGGACTAAGGCTCAAATCCTTTGACTTGCTGCTTCACAAATGGATATAAAAAACACACAGGACTCAGGTCAGGGCTCAGGTTCTGAACGGAAGGATCTTCTGCTCATGTAGAAATTATCCATACCACCACGTTACCACCCACAACCTTGACTCAGCTTTGCAGACTATTCCTTCACTGGAGACATGTACAAATGAGAAGCTGGTCCTGCAAAGCTTGCCTGGCTTCCAGGTCCGTCTCTCAATGGGTGGACTGATATGGTCACCAACAGTAAACACCATTTTCTCATTTGTTCTCATTGTCTTGGCAAACACATCCATGGAGGGTGTAGCTGTGAGCAATTTTATGTCTCAAAATGTGAATGTTTTTCTGCAGTTCACAGTAGGCCGAATTCTCTTTCAACTCATTGCTTTCCACTGGTGATAATTTTATCAAATAAATCTCTTTTCAGATAGGATTTTATATTCTAGGTTTCAGCTCATAGGTATTTCTTGGGCTTATACTGGTGGTATAAGGTTGTCAAATCAATTCAGCTACTTTTGTTTTTACTTAGAAGGTTAGTGGGATTACTTTTTTCCAATGCATAAAGCACGTATTTCCCTCCCATACATCCTGTTGAGAAAACAGTTATAGTTAGGAACTGCACTTATATTTAATTCTGTGGATGTAATGAATTCCTAGCTTTCGAAAAAAAATTTTTAAAATAAAATAAAGTAGCTTCAAGGTATTTAAAAATAGAAATTTAGGACTTGTGCCATACGTTTTATATATGCATTTCTAAGGCTTTATTTAGGTAGTGCAGCTTAAAAAGTATCATCTCTGGGCCGCTTTATCTTGACGGCAGCCAGCACCTAAAACATTATGCTGCATTGAGCAAAAAATCTCAGTGTACTGGCTTCCTTAGGGAAAAGAAGAACATAGCTTTCTCTGCCAAATATGGAAAAAGCAGTATTTTACTGTCTGTATATGACTTAGGGACTAATATTAATCAAGAAAAATAATTAATTTTAGTTGAGAGGAATTATTTATATTGTGGTGTTTGACAAAACGTACGTAGTGCTGTGAAGGGAGAGTTTACTCTAAAGTGTACTCACAATGCGGGGAAGAACAAGGGTAGAGAGCTGATCAATACTTCTATATCTAACCTTAAGCTTTAGTATTCCTAATGGTATATGTGCAGTCGAACGAACAGGAACTAAGCACGAAAAATCTTGCATCATTTTTAAATAATACTGTGGATTCAGAAACTGCTGAAATATTATCTTTCCATAAGTAAAAGCAGACTGGAAAAATCCCCAGTTTTACAGTGTCAGAGCACGGGTAGTTGTGAATGCTAATGAGAAAACCTCTAAATCAAGGAGTTGTCAGGATTTTCCGATTACGGTTTCTCTAAGACTGAAGTCAAAAAGAAAGAAAATACCATTTTTAAAATTTAGAAATTACAGGAGCCTGTTTTTTTTTTTAATGCTTTGATCACATTTGATGATCCCGGTGACTCCAGTTGAGTTAATTGATCAGCAGTTACTTCAAAGCACCTAGTGACAGGTTTAGTCTGTCACTTAGACAACATTTGTTCGTATTATTCATCCAGAAAGTCATGGGTTTATAGCAGTTCCAGAGTAAAATAAACCTATACTGGCAGCACATTTTTAGTCTAGATATCTACAGCTACATGAATCTTTTACTAGTAGGAAAACATCTCCAAAAAGTGTAACTTAACCAGTATTGTTATTCTGGCAATTATTTCTAGAGGTCTAATTATAAATACTAGTACAGCTATTGCCTGAGTGCTTGTTCTGCAGCATATGGTTTATGTCAATGTTTCCAAAAAATAAAACAAGCAGAAAGTCCAGTTTTCAGCTGACTCTACATGAAGTAATTGCAACTCCACTGGAAATTATGGATCAATTGTTGCATTTATCTAGCAGGTATAACTACATGCATCAAATATTTTAGCTGGTAACACAGTTTTGAAAGACACCACTTTTGTTTAGATTGACTACAGATACATTTACTTAAATCAATTGGTTTGCATGTACTTGCCTATTATAGCAATCACACAGTGAATATATTTATCTACAAATTGAAGTTTGGCTCCTATAACTGTAAGTGAGGAACATTGGCTTTTTCTGCTTTACTAGCTTTACCTTTAATCACACTTACAGAGAGTCCTTAATGGGTTGTGAGATCCAATAATTGAGGTGGTAAGGTTAATGGGGCATCTTGTTAACGCTACACATTTTTGTTGCAAACAATTTCATATATTAAATGCGCGAAATCTTTGCCATAGGAAAGGGAGCCAAGAATTTGAGTGGCTAAACAAGGTGAGTCCAGCTAATGGCTAGTTGCAAAAATAAAGTCTAAGAACGATGAGAGCAGCTGTCTTTAGAGAGTGACACAACTGTAAGATACAACCAGTATCTGAAATGTGGCAGGGAATGATTTTGTCTAGCAATGGCAGATCCGAGGGAGTTAAAATAACAATGGTTAAAACCTGCACTTGTGATTATCTTAATTCATCCTGCAAAAGCCAGGAGATACTAATCTCCATTCAGTGTCTTTTATGTATGTGACCATACCTGCCACGCCCAGATCTTTTGATCACCTCTCTGGCCATGGAGATGCTGAGCATCGCCTCCGCTTTCAGTGCAGAAATACAGTACAGAGACATTTTTTATACCAAGAACTGGGGTAGAGACCATTCCCTGTCAGGATAGGGAGAGAGAGAGACAGATTTTTGGCTAAATGGTCCATTTGGTAAAGGCATAAGCTTATTTTCTCACTCAAGCTGTCACCATCCTTCTGAGTTTACGCTACAGGAACCGCTCGCAAGCTTGGTTATCTACTGTGACCCTCACTGTGTCCTTTGGCGACCATCTGTCTCTCTCACAGGGTATTTCCAATGCTGGTGCAGTATGGAGAATTTCCTGTGGCAGTGGCTGTTCTTGTAATACATCAAACGGGGCAAGAAAGGCACATGCAATCCTTAGGACACGCAATACTCCATATTATCTCTTCTAAGGAAATTCTGCCAGCTAAAGGGGCAGTACTTGCCTTACTCACCACAGCCAGGCAAAGGCTGTGCTTCCCTCCCTGCCACCGGTACTGATTATCTGCTTTCTGAGCCAGCAAATCACTTGACTTAAACCCCAAACTTGCTCACTGTGCACTGTGATATTTAGAGAATTGAAGAAACTGTGCTGCTCTAAAAGCAAGATGTACTGTGCTTTTGTACAGTACTGATTGTCAATAAAATGTAATTTAGCTAAAATAGAAGTACTGATTGTCAATAAAGTACAATTTAGCTAAAACAAAAGGCATATTTCTGACAAAAAGCTTCCACAGCAGTAGAGGCAGTAGAAGTGATCCAGAAAATACTGACATTCTTGAAACTGCAGGTTTGACTATTTTTTTTAATATCCAAACTCTCGTGTTCAAACTCAAACAGAATGGCAGCGTGAGCAGTAGGCATTTGTAAAGTTGTTATCAGCTGAAAGCAGTGTTAAAGAACATTAGCTAAACATGTTTCTGCTGCCGCGCTTCTGCCGCACGTGCGCTCCTACACACGCTGGAACCCAGACGCCAAACCGCGTGTGAAAAAGGTTGCCGCAGAAACCCTCCTGTGTGTACTGAGGACCTTTCCTAGTTATTTGTACATAGAACAGACAGAAATGTGTCTTTTAACAGCCAGATCGTCCATCCCCAGGATGTAAGCAGTTCCATGGGATATGATAAAACTTATTTTAGAAAACAAAGAAGGAACTAAATGTAGCATGTAACCATTTAGATCAAGACTGGAGGAAAAATGGGCCTGTTCAATGAAATGTACAGGAAACACTTAGGAGACCAGAATATAACTTTCAGGATTGTTAAACAAAGAGAGAAAGAAAACTGACAGGAATTTTGTCATTTTTCATTAGAATTTTTAACTTCTAGCAACCTCCAGGGTGCTAATTTTGTACTTTACCACAGCGCCATCCACACAGCTAGAGAAATAACAGGAGGTTTGGGTGTTGATGTAACTCCCAGGGTTAGCCCGAATCCACACGTGTGCAATGCACATAGCGAAAAAAACCGTTCACACAGTCTTACTTAAAGCTGCTTAACAGCTTAAAATGATAAAAAAGCCCTTAACACAATTTAAGAACTTAAACCACTTAAACTGTTCGAAGCAGCTGGGGAGGGTGAGGCGCGGGGGCGGGAGGGGCACCCC
>NW_009229115.1:0-14693 GCF_000690835.1 Fulmarus glacialis
GCTCAGGCACTCCCTGCAGCTGGAGACCTTGTCTAGATACACTAGTGTTATAAAAATATGCCTGCTGTTCGTTATTACAAAACAAATCATTTTAAAATAAACAGAATTTTATTTTTTCTTACAATTGCTCAAATTATTTGCTCTGTTAATACAACACAGAGCATTTATCTTGATACCAGTACTCCTGTCAATCTGATTTGTTATGTTTGTATTTTACTGGAAACATATATGACAAGGCAGGGAACCATTACTTCATATTTCTGATTCACCCACATTGTTCTGTTGAAGTCAATGGAATTTGCAGTTATTCAAGCAATGTGCTAAGGAAAAAAAAAAAAAAAAAGAAACAAGTTAAGACAATTTAATAATTAAATACATGTATTGCCGTAAATGCTCAACATCCTTTTGGACTTTAATTCAAAAGCCAATACTTTCTTAACATACACGATGGCAAAAATTGTACTTTGGACTGGGGAATCTCAAAAACACTAAGAAGAGAATAATCCCTGCAGATTCTGCAAATCTATTCTACACAGCGTGGTGAATAACAGCCAGAATACACTGCTAAGTCATCTGCCTGTCCACAGTATTCATACACTGGGTATCCATTGTTGCACTTCCGACTACATTAACAGGGTATGTGTAAAGGACTCTTTGTTTAGCAATGGATGGAGGATAAGAACTTTGAAAGTAGGATTAGCATTACATTTAATGTAATGGGTGCAGGTTCATAACTTACAGGAATGTTACAGTTAAAGGAAATAGTTTACACTATTTGCTTTATATGAATGGTAGAGAACAAGTGTGTTAAAAGAAAACGTGTGATAGTCTCAGCTTTCAGTCAAGATGAAATGAAGAGTGGGATAAATCTATTGTAAATTAGGTATCTAAAAATTAGGTGACTAAAACTGATCTAATCATTGTAGGCTCCTTTTACAGTTAAGGGAGACACTTCTAAAGAACAATTCAAACCATTCTGAAGTGGAAGTCTCCAATGAAAGCAAATTATACTGTAAAATTTTGCTTTTTATTGACTCTATATGGAGCCACATGTTCAAACACATAACATTTATGTGAATGTCACCTATATTTGCTCTTGATAACAGACTTGGTACCTCAAATAAATCTGGACGACAGAGAGAAACAAGCAAATAGTCTCTTCAGTCAACTACTGAAATATACCCTAAAATTCAGACATACTTTTCATGTACATAAGCCAAGAAATTTGTTTGATAAAAAATTCACTGGCTTGTGTTCCACGTCTGGAAATGGGAAACCAGTGACACTTAGCACAATAGCCAATGCTGAGCACAATAATGTCAAGTTAGATGAAACATTCCTTCAGAACTCATCTAAACACAATATTTTTTTAATGGGAGCAATTTTATTAATAGGTATTGTGATACCCTGTTGTCATTATCACTCACATCACATTGCTGCTGCAAAAGAAACTTTTAATTGCACCTTCTCAATCACCCTATGAGGAATATGTGAATATATAGTCCTCCCACATTTGAAGTGTATTAGATTCAGCAGATTACAAAGAGAAAGAAAGAAAATGGAGATATGAGGTTGGGTGTCTCTTATTACCTGTGGTTTTCTATAGTGGAGAAGTTGCCATGAAAAGTAGTCACATTAAGTTATTTTTCTATTTGATTCAAAGGAATAGGTGTATTAGGGTAAATTTTACCCTCATTTTTTGGTAAACTAAACTGCATTCTAGGTGAGCTTGTATTTCTCCATTGACTCTAAGGGAGTTACTAGCTCAAATGTGGGTTTCTGTTCTTGAGCCATATAGATCCATTTGAATCACAGAATGGCTGAGGTTGGAAGGGACCTCTGGAGGTCATCTGATCCAACACCCCTGCTCAAGCAGGGACACCTACAGCCGGTTGCCCAGATGGCTTTTGAATATCTCCGATGAGGGAGACTCCATAACCTCTCTGGGAAACCTGTTCCAGTGCTCAGTCACAGCTCTCAGTAAAAAAGTGTTTCCTGATGTTCAGACAGAACCTCTGTGTTTCAGTTTGTGCCCATTATTACCTGTCCTGGTCACTGGGCACCACTGAAAAGAGCCTGGCTCCATCCTCTTTACACACTCCCTTCATACACATTGATGAGATATCCCCTGAGCCTTGTCTTCTCCAGGCTGAACAGTTCCAACTCTCCCAACCTTTCCTTATATAGTGGTGCTCCAGTCCCTTCACCATCTCTGGGGCCCTGCGCTGGACTCTCTCCAGAGAAAGACTCTCATGAGAGTCTGATAAACAGAAGGGAATATTTTCAGATGTGCTACAAGATTCTGTTGATTCAAAGATAACATTTTCTTGAACACTCTACCACCAAAGAGGGTCTGTATTGCAGATACAAATAACTTCAAAGGTGGTAGCCTTTCTGGAACTAAGCACTCTTGTTTTATTTTTCTCCTTCTGTTTGTCCTCCCAACAGCTATTACCTTTTTTATACACCTTTTTGGAACAGATGCAGTTTTAAATTTATCTTTCACAGTCAGTTCATTGACTTACCTTTGAATTTTGACTTACCTTTCAATTTTACCATGAATAAATAAACATTATTATAGTGTGTTCCTAGACTTTCTGAATAATTTTCTCTTTGCGCTCATTTCTGGCTTTATATTTTTAAAAGATGCAAGTATTTAGTCCACAAAGCATTATAGTGTTGATACAGAATATAAAACATCCTAATTATACGTTTCAAATTTTTACTGGGTTTATCTGAAAATCCATATTTTCTACAGCTAAGTGCTTTCATGTATATGTATGGTGATGAGAGTGGGGAATAACAGTAATTACATCACTTATGGTAGAAGTGAGGAGCTCTGAGCTATTACAATACCTCCTTACTCATTGTCTTTGGACTGTAGTGGTGTGACAGCAGAGTTGATGTACTGGGTCTGGCTGGAATGGAGTTAATTTTCTTCACAGCAGTCCGTATGCTGCTGTGTTTTGGATTTGTGACTAAACCAGTGTTGATAACACAGCAGTGTTTTGACTGTTGCTGAGCAGTGCTTGCACAGCATTGAGGTTTTCTTCCTACCACCCTGTCCCTGCAAAAAGTAGCCTGGGGGTGCACAGGAAATTGGGAGGTGATACACTTGGGGCAGCTGACCCAAACTGGCCAAAGGGATAATCTATATCACAGGGTGTCATGCTCAGCAGCAAAAGCTCAGGGAAAGGAGGAAAAAGCAAGGACATTCGTGGTTATGGCTTTTGTCTTTCCAAGTAACTGTTACACATGCTTTCAAGGCTAAAGTGGCTAAACATCTGCCTACCAATGGGAAGTAGCGCATAAATTCCTTATTTTGCCTTGCTTGTGCATGCATTTTTGTTTCACTTATTAAACTGTCTTTATTTTGATGCAACAGTTTTCATCTTTTGCTCTTCCAGTTCTCCCCCCGCCCCATCCCAGTGAGTGAGCAAGCAACAGTGCTTGGCTGCTGGCCAGGGTCAACCCCCACGCATATCTCCAGTACTCTTCTAGAGGCCTCCTACATTCTATAAACATCTCAGAAGACATTTTCTGAAGGAAACAACAGGGTGAAGATAGGTGTATTAAAATCAAAATTTCAGACTAAAAAAAAACAAACCTTGAATTCTGGAGCATTCAGTGCCTCTATGCAAACCAAACTGCAAACCTTTTCACTCTAAAATGAAAAAAATATATTTATTTAATGTTCTAGATACATTATTAAATAAAACTTTCTGGAATTTAACCACCACCCTACAAACATGGTAAGAAAAGTATCCCTGGTAGAAGCTGTAGCAAAAACCTCATATATAACTACAAAATAATTTTAAAATAATCAAGTGCAAAATATAAATTTAACATCTTTCTTTTCACATAGTAACATTTTATTGGGCCAGTTACAATGGTACAATAACAAAGAAACCACCAACAAAAACCAGAAAGCAACCTCCAAACAATCCAGAGCTGATAAAAGAAAAACAAAGCAAATCTAATACAAATATGCAAACCTTCATTTGCTGTATCATTCTATATATTTGAACAGTAAACCTTACACAAACATCTCAAGATCTTTTGGTTGTCTTGCAAACAAAACAATAAACTATCCTCCTGAGTATTTTCAGCACAATTGCTTCACTGTCTTAGGAATGCTTAAGTATAAAACTTTATGTTTTGATGTTATTTATAATTATTTTTTTGCAAACAAAGCAGATTTTAGAAACTCCACAAAATGGTCAACTTGGGATAGGTTTTAATTATCAAGGATTTTATTTTTATTGAAAGCCTTTTTTCATCTTCTGTGTCAAAATTGTTATTCTGAAAGGAAATATTCTCAGTATCAAGTATTTTACTGTGCATGAGTCAGGCTTCAACAAATACAGGATTTAAAATTGTGATAATAACCAGTGGAGGTGTCATGGAACTTTGCCTTAGTCTCAACCTTGATAGTAAGTGCCATGGATTTTTCTAAGCCTAAGGTTTGCAGCAATCAATTCAGAAAGTACTGGTTTCTCTGAAGCGTTGATATGACTGGGTTAGTAGATTTAAGTTGGAGGTGAAATGCTAGCCTACCATGCTAAATTAACCATAGTAGATTATTAAAGCATTGAAGCTAGGGACCACATGTAAAAAATTGTGTCTCAATATCTCTATACCTAGCGTTCAAAACTAATTCTTTGTTCCAAGTTTTAAAATAGTTTCTGTCCTACTAAGAAGTCTTCATTATGCATCGCTGATAAATACCTTTAGGAGGATTGTTCTGTATATTAAGTGAAAAATACCAAAAATAATATTCAATCTATGTGGCATGCGATTTAGCTGGCCTATATTTAAGTATCTGTATATGACCTGTATACCAACACAACCACATATGTCACTGGAGAACTAGTGAATACGTTCACTGGTGTCTGGAGAGCTGTTCAGTTTACCCTAAAGTACACCCCCATACGATGTCTAGACTCTCTATCTCTAGACTCCATCAAATGCATTGACTAGACCTCCACTGGATGTAGTAGGTGCTTATAGATTTAGCTTACATGTAAGCACTTCCATTGTAAACACCTGAAGTTAGGGATACCTGAATCCCACCTAAATTAGAGTTGTTAGTAATTCCCTATTATTTTTGTTTCTTGACTTGTGAACATAGCATGTTATTACATGTTTTAAACATGTTATTTTGAATGCAAGGAGGGGAGGAGGGGGAAGCCAGATAGAACTAGTTTGATCACTGGAAAGGAGTGGTATCTCTAACTCCATGGCAGAGACTTCTACCACTGGAACAAGAGGAACAAAATATTTTGTATATATTTAAACAATATATATTAAACCTAGAAATACCTGCTGGTTTCTGGGTCTCAATACACATTCTGCTGCCTAAAGAGTTTTGCAAGCGAGTTCTATAACTATTTGCTGGGTATCTAAGATTAAGTTAGGACTCTTGGCTTCAGGTCCACATAGAATAGGTAGGACTTTTTTCCCCATCAGCCTATCCTGTCCCTTTTACCTTCAATGTCTATGTTACCTTACCTAGGCACTCTATCTATCATTTGTATTTTTTCCAATTCTGCTCTTACCCTGCCCTTCTTCCTTTCTATTTTGCTCCTACCTTTGCATCACCCATCCTGTATTCTGCTTATTTACAATACTCTGCTCTTCCCCTGACCATATTTTTATTCACCTTCTTCCATTTTTAACTTGTTCTAGTCAAGCAATGATTCTTCCTGCTTATCCACTATATTGGTGAAGTAAAAATTTGACACTATGGTTAAATATTAAGTAACGTATTTTCCTTTCAGGAAATACTTTACAGAAAGGAAAGTATACAGGGTGGAGGAAAGGAGCACAAGTAATACACTAACCTGGCTGTCATTCATTATTCTCATACATATAACACTTGCTGTTTGCGTGTTAGGAATGAAGAATTAAGACCTCACAAGAGATGCTTGGTATTCCCATTTCCAGTTTTCAGTGTCAAACCAGTTTCCAGCAGCTACAAATTGCAAGGTAAGACTCTAGGGTCAGTTTGCAAGAGAACCTTCAGAAAATTTCAGGAAAACTATTAAAGGATCTACTGATCCCCTACTGAAGGATCTATATGCTGAGCAATTGTCCAGATCAGGAAAACAATTCATAGAATTGGTAGAAGATATATATCCTCATACTAAAGAAAACCTATTAACTCTCACTGGGTATCAAGAGACTTAAATGATGTAATGAGAGACCAGGATCAAGTTCCTCCACCATGCTGACTGTATACATCCCCTGTTTTCATCAACTCAACTGTTCAGTCCATATTGTCATGCAACTTCACCTGGCTGATTAACTGGATCTGGTGCATCCAATCATGCAGGATCAAGCACATCAGAATGAACCCCAGCCAGGAGCTGTGCAACTTAGCAGAATCCAATGTTCAAAGGAATATTTCCAGAAATTGCATTTGCAGATAAACATTATACTCTCTTCCTACCTGGGAACTTTGTAAGGGCCTTTATCCATTACAGAGATGAGGAAAGGGTGCCTCATCATAGCCTTGTGATGTTTATTCTGTTGATTAAAACCCCAACAGAAGTCATGAGATGTTGCAAGATTCTCAATTTTCATTCCAAGTAAAAAGTAAAATTCTGACATCTGAGTTCAACAGAAACTTGACAGTGAAATCCATATGAGCCAAACTTGAAAACAACTTCTACACACAAATATCTTCTTTTTTGTCAAATTGTGATTAACTGGAAATTGGGTTTCACTGTGGAAAGTTAAGGTCCAAGTAATTTGCTCCTATGATTAGTACTTTTCATGGGAATTTGGATGTAGAAGAAACACAATGGACCCATCAATAGGTAAGAGATTCTACCATGATGCCTTGCTCTTCACAGATGGAATTGGCATCATGGGTATGCCGTTGGAGTGGACAGCTATCTGGCTATATCTGTGTTTACCATTAGAGAACCAGAATATGAGGACAGACTTGATGTTTCAGGATCAAGGATGTATTCCTGCACATGCATCTGTTTATATCAGCTGTCTGCATATGACCCTGATGGTACCAAGGTTGAGAATAAAACTTTGACCATATTATTTATATGGACAGAATGCTGGCAATGTCAAAGAAAAATATGAAGTCCTGGCTTTATCATTGATATGAACACAGCCTTTTTATGAAGGACAGTGGGACACAGCATTGGAGAAGAGGCCAGAGCTCTTGTCTGTTACAGTAGTTGCCATGGAAGCCAGAAATATAAGAGATGTTGATGAAGCCCTGGTAATGTCAAAGACGGGGACAGAGCTTTGGCTGTGTCAAATGGTTGCTATGGAACACTGGCTCTATCAGAGATGAGGCTAGAGCTCTGGCTGTGTCAGAAATGAGGATGGCACTCCGAGTATATCAGTGTTTGCCTCTGATATTTGGCTATGTTAAAGATAGCCAGGAATGGACACCTGGCTTTTGCAAAGCTGGGCATAGAGCTGGGCACCTGGCTATGTCAATATTTGCCATAGAGTTATTATTTTACCATATAGCAGGATGAAATTTCCAATATGTGATTTACATGTATGTCAGATGAAAGGATATTTTTTTTAATATATATTTTAGGTAGAGATTGATCTCTGACCATGTCAGAGATGATTGACAATCACCTCTGCCTGGGATCAACACTGATATGTGTCTTCACATTTCAGAAACATGAGTGAAGCTATATCCATACAAGAACCCTTGATAGGAGCCACTCCTCTATTACTCTGACTATTTCTCTAATATATTCATAGAAATAAGGTATAAATAGGAGGAAAGTACATGTTTTCTTTTGTATGAAGTTAAAACGACACGCTGATAACATCAGAGGTAAGAATGGATCTTTATAAATGTAAAGATTTATCCTTTTTATTTGTCTAAGTCATACACATATACCAAGTTATGTTAGTTAACACAAAAATCTGATTATATTAGTGGTCATTTAGTGCTTGTTTTTGTAAAAGATTATAATGGTTATATATGGAAAATGGGAATGTACTCCTATTTTTGTCAGATGTGTGTTTGAAAATCTTTTCTCTGCTGGATTGCTTGTTCCCGGAGAGCAGCAGAATACACTTAAAATGAATAGATTTTGTCCTGGTACTGCACTAAAAATGCATTTATTGAAAAAGTCTTAATAGTGTTTCAGATTTTGTTCTGAAAATTCCTCTGTAACTATACATGTCATGGAGGTCTGCATATGCCAAAAAATCAGAACAGTCTTATTAAAATTATCCAACGTTCTGATCTGGTCAAGATGGCGAAGTAGTTCTAGGCATTTTGCATATAAAATAACATCTATGCCAAACTACTGATGGAGAAGCCAGACTATGAAAGGTTACGCTATAGAAAAGCTGAAATAGAATTCTTTGCAAGTCAATGTAAGTTTGCAAATAAGTGAGGAAGAAAGATATAAAAATATTTTTTAAAAAAAAAAGCTAAATATCTTCTTATATGGAAGGTGAATGGGTCTTTCTATGTAAAAAATAGAGTAGGTGAGTTCTGTTGCTTTTTGTTGTAGTTCTTGTCATACAATATGATCAACTTAAAATACCCAAGTTATACCCAAGTGGCTTTTCCAAAAGTTAGAGTGATTGTTTTTTCCATTTCAAATAATCATGGTCATCGTTAAGCGTTACAGCAGAAGATGTAGTTGTGGCTTCATCAGTTGAGCCTAGTCAGTAATTTTGCCTGAGAATCTGTGTAAGAGATAATTATGGGCCCGATCTCTGTAAGACCTTGTTCTGCTACACCTGTAAGCAGTCCTCCGCACTACTTATATCAGTCAGTGCTGGACTGCCCAGAGCTCAAAGGCAGACAGTGCTGGGAAGCAAATAGTCTGTCTAGATGAAGCTGGAGAAAAGGTAAGGAGGGGAGAGGAGGAAGGTCAAATTAAAGTTTTCTTGTTATTGGGCAATATCTGTTTCTCCTCTTAATTGTTATTAAAGAAATTGACATCATGTATGCAATTAACTGAATTTTGAATAGTTGTGGTCAGATCTATGTCAGATGACATTGTATTGTACTACATATACTCAACCAGACAACATTTTAAATTGTAGAGAAAGCGGGATCTGATGTACATGACGTGCCCTTTTAAAAGGCATTCTTTGTACTTTTTTAATTAATACTCTGAGGTTGTTTATATTTAGCCATCAGCTCCATCTGGGCCAGCAGCAAGATACCTCATGAAAGCACAGATAATGAGCTGTTATACTTTCATACAAATGCCTTGTGTTTTGTTATCAAAGTCTGTTTGTAAGTCTGTTCAGACTTCCAGATGGAGATAAAGTGTGATACAGAAGAGTAAGTATGGAAACAAGTTAAATTCTTCCTTCCTTTGATAATGAAGCAATGGGGTGAAGTTGGAGGGCAAAGAGGAATTCTCCAATTAGTTGTCACCTAAAAGTCTCTGTGGAATTTCTTCCTCAGCAATTCTATATTTCTGCATGGATAAAGCTTCAGCATTCTGCAGCATGTGGATGCAAACCCTCCATCTGTTCTTGGGCCCAAGATCTGCACTCTGATTCCCTATCAGCTATGGAAACTATGAACAGAGTCTTTCCAAACTTCTGGAAAAAAATCTTTCCAAAGACTTTTGTGTGATCCTTAAAAATCTGACTGTACTATGCCTTTAACATGGATTCATGACTAAGCAGCATGATTGGGGCTAGCTTTTCAGGATATATAGATTTTAATCTCTGAGCTCAATACCCAAAGAAATTGAGCTTAAAGGCTTTTCTTTCTGAATGATAGGATGTTAAAAATATGTAAATGAAAACTGTTTACACTGAACCATGATGACCTCTGTGTTCTTTGTTTTACAACACTTATCTAAAATAAAATTGCATATTATGTTCACCTGTATATTCTACTAAAAAGATACTCAAGCGTTTGCGATGGTAATTCCCATTTATCAAACATCCTGTGTTTTGTTTATTTGGCTGCAATGAGAATTTGGAAGGGAATAGAAAAACAAGTGTTGGAGAGGAAGGTATAGTTCCGATACTAGTTGATAGGAGTTTATTTTTAAGCATTAGAAATTAAAGAGCACACACACACAAAAGAAAAGTATGGCTTGCCTGTTCAGGGGACAGTTCAGCTGGCAAGAGAAAAGAAAACCAATTGTCAGATGGACTTTTTTTAATCAATTAAAATAAATCATTTGCTCTGTGACCTCCCTAAATAAAACTTGATCAAAGGAAGACAAAAGAATTCCTAGCAGGAGATAATCAGTAAAGATATTAATTTAATAGTCAGAGGCTAGAATAAGACAGATTGATTTATTCACTATATATATATGCAGGTTAGGCCTCTGAGCTCACATTGTCATTTAAAAACAGCTCTGTCCTTATGTCCCTGTAAAGAATAATGTTTTGAAGGGTATTTTGTATCCAAGGTGATTTCTTATTTTTTTCTCTCTCCCTCTGTCTGTATATACATATATGTATACCCACACAAACCATCATGTTTATTTTTTTCAAAGTTTTCCAAATATCATACTACAGTTGGAAGAAGTAAATATATTGATCTGACATTGTACACTTCAGTACAGTCTGAATATCACAAAGGAAGAGAAATTTCTGGTGGCAATTACTCAGTTCTAATCTAGGGTTTTTTTCACAATTAATTAAGAAAAAAAAAAGAGGAAATTTTATAAAACTTTACAAAAAAGTGCCTTTCTAAGCAGTTTATTAGAAATTAAACACTGTCTGAAGTTTTTATTTCAGAATCTGTCCCAGTCTGTCTTCTGACATGTCTCTGCTCTGACCTCTCTGCAAAGTTGGACAAGAATTTGGTTTCTGCAGTCATTCTCTCAGATGCAGACATCTGCATCTGCTTTTATCTGACTCTTTCTTTGTCTGAGTTATATGGGACTCCATAGTTCATTTGCTTCAAACCCTGGAACTTTGCGCCACAAACTTCTATCCCAGAGCCCTATCCTCCGATACTACTTATATGCATTCTCTGAGAGTCATATCCATCTGGAAAACAAGTTAGAAAATTAATTTCTTAACCTTCATTTATCTGTGGTCAGATCCAAAAAAAAAAAGAAAAAAAAGGATGCAAAGGCAAAATTTCATAAATCCAAAGTTGCAAATGTATAAACCCCTGATAATATATCACCAAACTGCAGAGTTGCTTAAATTTCCTGTATCTCTTTTTTTGTGGGTTTGGGTGGGGTTTTTTTCCTTAATTATTCCCTAACTTTTTCCATGTACCTATTCCCTTTACTTTTTCACAATAACATGACCACCAAAGACTTGCAGAAGTAATCAGGTTATTGTGTGATGTCATAAAGATTTTTCATAATTCCTGAACAAAACTTACTTTTTTTTTTTTTCTTTTTTAAACCCAGGACAATGAGTTTAGGCACAAAGAGAAAGCAATCTGGGAAATTATATGGGGTTGGGGTGAGGGTTCAATAGGGTTGCTTCTTCTGGTGGCACTGACAGCTTATCCTGGCTCAGTATGGTTGTTGAACGATAGTGTGAACATTGCCAAAATCAACGAGCTACACTGTAGTCAGATTCATTTGTCTGATTTTTATCTGTTCAGAGTAACACCTACTCTGTAGTGCACTCACGCGCACCCTGAGACCAGGGTGATGCCTGACCCACAGTTCACCAGTGATCAATTATTGGTGATTAAAAAAAAAACCCACAAAGAATGTGTACCACAGATGTGTTGAAATATGACCTCCTCTTAATCAATTTCACTACTTTTCTAATACCACACCAACATACCATAATAATCAGAATCATCTCTTATTCTACTGCCTGTGACAGGAGGTTACTTACCTCCTTGAGAAGAGGTTACTTTAAATATGTCAGCATCCCTTTTACTGAGTTCTAAATTGTTTTTTCTTCCTTTTCTAGTCTCTTAAGTATAGTGTCCATTGTTCTGCAGGGTCACTTGAAAGGTTATCAGAATTAATAACTTTTGACTATTGTCTTAACTGATGCTAATCAGAAGTTGATAGTGTAATTTCATAATTTAATGTTTTAATTCTTCAAAGAAGCAACATGAAAACCTTTCAACTGGTTTGGTGAACATAGAATCTCATTTCTCATTTAGAAAAAGATATCAAAGTATCAAAATGACAAAGAGACAAACTGCATGTAGTCAGGGATGAGGACAGCCTTTGACTTGGGCAGTAGGAAGCTGAGGTTTCCTGCTTTGTATAACATAGCCTAAAAAAATACCTCTCACTTCAGAACTGACAGGCATAACAGGAAGTATAACATGTGGCTTTGATCAAATTCAATACCATTGAAAATTCCCAGATTCTACTTTGAAGGAGTGTTAGAGATTGTTTCACATTGAGGAGGTAAGAACATTTTATGGGAAAGATACTTGAAATGCAGTTCTAGAGCTTTGTCTGATTATGTTATACAAAATACCAGAAATTGCAATCCAAAAATCGGTTCACTGGATGACTCAGATATGTCACATTATATTTCAATTTGTAGACAATTATTAGTAATATTACTAATACTGTTATTATTCCTTCATGCCTTTGCATTCTGTTAATTCTGTTAGCAGGTGTAACTGATATATATTAATTATCCCAGGGTTAAAGTTTAAAAAAGAAAAGAAAGTTTTAGAAATTGTACACCAAAAATCACAGGGAAAAGATATAGTCTAATAATGCAAAGAAACAAAGAGATATAAATATATATTAAATAAAATAATATGTGAAATAAATAGCAATATTTAATGGTGAAAAAAGAGACTTGAAGAGTTTAGCTGTTTCAGATGATGAAAACCAGAAGTGAGAGTTCGAAGGGATACAGGTGGAGGGTTTTTTTTTCATTTTTTCACTTAAAACAAAGTCTGAGATAGCCTGATATACTATAATTAGTGGTTTCCTTTCAAGCTAAATGCCATGTGTGAAATCTTTTGCTACATGTAATTATGGTTGTCTTTGAAACAATATACAGAGAGAACACTTGTTAAAGTGCTGTTGGGAAACCCACCTCTTATCCATGCAGGCTATATTTGAATTTTACTTCCACTGATTTGCTCTTATTTCTTTTTTAAAAGACCTGTGCCACCTCATTAGAATACAAATAACAATTCATTAATTGGTTCAATTAAAAATTAGACTTTATTAGATTGTAGTAGGAATTTGAAAATTATCTGTATTTACTTTAACTTTTTAGAAATATCTAGCATATTTTGAGACAAAATATAATTTCATGTCTAAGTCAGAAGTTTATTTTTCATGTAGTATCTTACTGCAAAGTACACTTAAATATTACATCTAACTAAGCTTTCCATATGGACTTTTTTCATCTATAATACTTGAGGATACAGGTGAATGGAGCTCTGTGGAATTTAGAAAGCACTAAAATTTTAGCTTCAAATGAGGAATGGAAGGGAAACAGCAGGCACATAATTCCTTTTACAAATGTTGAAGCAGTTTATTCATCAAGAGGATTAAGTCTTCCAAAAACATATCTGTTAGGAATCTTATCCTAATGTTTTGTTTGCTTGTTTGGTTTTTTTCCCAAAACAGTTTAATACTCATATATGTGTTATACATTATACAGTGTAATATACGGTAGTAGTTATACAGTATACTTATACAGTAATAGTTCCTTATCTCTACCGGAAATTCTTCAACCAAGAAATCTAGAATTTGTATTTTTCATAGTTATTTTGGAATATTATTCAAAATTATTTTTACTCTGCATCCAGGTAGGGAAGAGTGGAGTTTTTCTCTATTTTCTGAGTCTTTTAGTGTCCCACTTGAGTTTTGGGGACATTTCCATTCTGTCTGTTTAATAACCTGACCATAGCAGGACAAACCTATAATGACAGTAACTGTGTCTCTTCATGTAACTGAAGAATCACAGAATCATTTTAGGTTGGAAGGGACCTCTTGAGACCTTCTAGTCCAAGCCCTGCTCCTTCTTTGCCTCAGGAATGCATTGCTAGCTCATAGTCAGCTTGTTGCCTACTGGAACCCCCACGTCCTTCTCTGCAGAGCTGCTTTCCAGCTGCTTGGCCCCCAGTGTGTACTGGTGCAAGACTTTGCACTTCCCCTTGTTGAATTGCACAAGGCTCCTGTCAGACCATTTCTCCAGCCTGTTGAGATCCCTCTAAACCACAGGTACCACAACTATCTGGTGTATCAGCCATTCCTCCTGGCTTTGTATCAGCTGCAAACTTATTGAGGGTGCACACATTTCCATTGTCCAGGTCCTTAATGAAGGTCTTGAGCAGTATTGGACCCAGTAATAAGCCCTGGGGTACCCCACTAGTAACTTAGCTCCAATTGGACTTTGTACCACTGATGAGAACCCTCTGGGCAAGGCCCTTAAATCAGTTTTCAAACACCTCACTGTCCACTTACCTAACATGGAACTGCTTTCATCCTGTCTGTGAGGATGTCCTAGGAGATGGTGTCAAAGGCTTTACTAAATTTGAAGTAAACAACATCCACTGTTTTCCCTTCATCCACCAAGCTAGTCACCTCATTGTAGAAACCTATCAGGTTGGTCAAGCATGATTTCCCATTCATAAACCAATGCTGACTACTCCCGATCATCTTCTTATCCTTCATGTGTTTGAAAATGTGTTCCAGAGGGATTTTCTTCATCTCCTTCTGTCGTGGTTTAACCCCAGCCGGCCACTGAGCACCATGCAGCCGCTTGCTCACCCCCCTCGGGTGGGAGGGGGGAGAGAATCAGAA
>NW_009229116.1:0-8919 GCF_000690835.1 Fulmarus glacialis
AACTTATGATATTACTCCCTATCAGAACAGAAGTGTGTGATGTCCAAGGACATTATGACATTACAACCTGCCGAAAATAGTCCGTTGTGCTTCTCAATCTCTCAACTTTTCTTATAGCTTTAAAGGTCCTGATGGTATACAGTGAGCATTATCTGCATGGAAATAGAGTAAAAAGAATATTAAATGACATGGCTTGAGTGGAGCTTAAAATGTATGGATTGTTACCCTAAGTGCCTAATTTCTCTTTCTCCCCTCCCTTTTTGCTATCATCTAGTTTCTCACAAAGCTCTCATACATTTTCAGAAAGTATTTTTGCTTGTTTTGGGGATTTTTTACTATTTTTTTCAATGTATATTATTGATAGTGGAGGACAAAGCCAGTTTTGAGAAGAGAAAGAACAAGTGAGTTAGCCGTTCCACTGTAGGCAAAGAACTGCTGTATGCCTATGGCTAAAGGTAGTGGAGAACCAAGATACTCTAAATAAAGATCTAAAACCTATCTATTCCCATCCTTGCACAGCTAAAGCAATACTGTCTGTGGTGAGAGACTCTGTCTCCTGTGCTGAAAAGGCAGCGTCTGGAAGACAGACGGCTGCACAAGTGGTACCAAGAACAGGCTGAGGCAGTACCAATTCAGCATCCTACTTGATGTGTCTGTTCCTAAATTATGTGTGCATCCTCACTGAAGAAATAGGACATGTGTAAAGAGGGTGATCTGATATGAAGATATATTTATTAGACTCTACAGGCTTCTCATTGCACTTAATAAATCCTTGTAAATTCTTTGCCCATTGCACCTGTGCAATTTCTTGGAGTGCAGTGAAAAAAGGGCAAGTAAATTTAGCCTTTATGATTGGCTATGACAAACATGATGGGAATTTCTTCTTGTTCAAACACATCCACATGTAAGAGGATTGTGTGTGTGTTCGGGTCCCTTCCCACCAAACAGTCAGGGTAAGTCTTGGATGTGCACCAGTCAACAGAACTCCAGGAGCATCGTGGAAAACAACAGCTGCACTATAGTAACTTGCCTAAATTTATTGAAAAGATAGGGTAGGAAAAGATACCTGAATGTAGATTTTTCTAAATTTGAAGGGCGATTACCATTGTGTTCAGCTTCTATTCATGGACTAAGCCACAAGCCTCATTAATGCAACAAGAGGCCCAAAGTGACTCTTCTATAACACTTAGAAGCATCTATGCTTTACAGTCCTACATGAAAGTGCAATTTGTCTTTCAGCACTTGGTGTTTCCCTTAAGAGTTTGTATTTCAGATCAGAAAAAGAATATTGCACTTTGCTAATTAAGGGTCTAATAGATGTGACAAAATCACAATCCAAGTATATCCTAAAGACTCTGAAACCAGACAATTAATGAAGTGAACCCTGTTTTTAGAAAGTGAACATACCTTTAGAGATCTGACTTAAATTTTTTTGAGCTTTTGAGGTGGGGAATAATACTTTTTTTTTTTTTTTTTTTAAAGAAGTACTACATAGGTCAGTGGCACAAGTATTCAGTATAAATTGAATTGCCTAGACTCAGCATAAATGTCAAATGAATGCAGTGTACTGATGTTTTTTAGATCAGGATTAATTTTAGAAGGCATTCCTCCCATTTTTCATGAAATATACATTCAGAACACTACCTTGGTAAATTATTGTAGGACTAGAGTTCTACAGACTGAAAATACTTACTTGTTGCCTTAAACTAACAACAACAGGGCCAAAACACCTAAAGTAGGTTAAAAGTCAAGTGTGTTTTTCTTGGAGTTTCTAAAATCTAGGAAATTTATTAAAGTCAGCCAGCAAATATGCCTTTCTGAGACATCAAGATCCTAAAAGTTTGGAATTGCAAGAATATAGTGTAACAAAATTTAATGTAAGGTCTCATAAAGGGGAAAGGATTTTTTGTTTTTAAATCTTTAATCAAGATGACTTTCTGCACTACAAGCACCAATAAATGCATCTGAATGGTCTGGCCAAGGTCACACACACAACATGGAAGAAAAAGAAAAAAAAGATGACAGCTGTCAGGTCTTCACCATGTTTCTTGAGTTCCTCTTAACTGCTGATAAACCACCTACAGTGTGGTCCTACCATGGTGCAGACTTTCTCACCTTGATACAGGCAACATTTCTCCATTTTACTGGAAATGGTATTCTCCATTACCAACAAAGACCATTCTTAACCCCTGTTAAACACATATTTGCACATTCCCATTTGTATTGCATTCATACCGATTTTTCATATTTTTTACAAATCTCTACGAATTACCTTCTGAATTCAGAATGAAAAATCTTCTTATGAATCTCTTGTACTCCATTCTAACACAAGAACAAAAAACCCCACCCACAGAATTCAGCTCCCCAGTTTGGTACAAGATCTGATTTATCTCCAAATTCTGTGAAACACTGTGCAAACTGTTAACCATTCCTGGTTTGATTTTTATTTTTTTGTGTAAACCAGTCTGTTTTTTGGCTTTAATCCAGCGTATAAAATAACAATGTAATAACAAGCTCCATGAGCAAAATGTCATTCTGTCTAGCAACTGAAGCTGCAGCACCTGACTGTGCTAACTAGATCACTGACAGTTCAACACTGTCAATAAATGACAGTATTGGTATGAGTAATGTGTATACTTAAGGCTACATGTAATGGGAATAAAGTGTTCTTCTATTGTCAAAAGTGTTATCATTTCAGAATCTTCATAGTTGAAGCTTGCTTGATAGCTCAGCAGGCTAGCAGACAAGGAAGCTAACAGATAAAGACCAGTGCAATGACAGCTATAGATGCTACATATTTCTGGAACATCATGATATAACTGCAACCTTATTAGAGAAGCAGAGGGGGAAGAAAAAAAGAAAAGAAAAAAAAAAAGAAAGGACTAAAAGGAATTGCCTGAAGCTCAAGTGTGGCAGTACTGGAGACACTATAATGCTCGGCCCAAATAAGCAAGAAAGACAGAGTGAAACCTGCAGATGCCAGAGGGTTGATGAACAATCATAATTAAGAAAGTCTGGTTTTGGTATCACATCCTCAGCATTAAATCCAAACTAAAAAACCCCAAACAAACAAACCCAACCACCCCTCCCCCCTGCCCCAAACAGTTTTCCTAAAGTTATTTTTAAAAGCATATAGAGTACCATCACTATATGTATTCTGGCAGTTTAATGTTGCTGATGATGTTTAAATATCAGGCCTGATAATGCTAACTAAAGCTTTGGAAGTCATTCTGTTTTCTTACACAAGCCCACCCTTACTCCCCTGGCTGTTGAGGACATTTGCAGCTACATAGGGAGCAACATAATATTGCCGCTATACTGTTTGTCCTTTATCCCAGGGGGAGGAGAGCTAGAAGAGAAGCATCTGGAAGGTGTGACTGACATCTTAAGAAAAGAGTGTGTGAAAGTGCCTAGGGAAAAGTTTAATTTGTTAGAACAGCTGCCCTAGTTATGCCTCTTCCATGGCTACTGATGTACCCTTTATGTTGATCTCCCTCAACTTCACAGAGCAGAGCTTTCACACTATGGTGGATTGACCCTGGCTGGCTGCCATACCTCCACCCAGCAGCTCTCTCACTTCCCCTCCTCAACAGGGCAGGAGGGGGAGAAAATAGTATGGAAGAGCTCATGGACTGAGACAACGACAGGGAGCTCTTACCAGTTACCACCACAGGTGAAACAGGCTCAACTTGGGGAAAATTAATTTAATTAATTGCCAATTAAAAATCGAGTTGGATAGCAAGAAACAAAGACAAAAACCTAAAACATCTTCCCCCCTGCTTCCCAGGCTCAATTTCACTCCTTCATCCCCAACTCCTCTACCCGCCCCATCCCTGAGCAGTGCAGGAGCCATGGGGAATGGAGATTGGGACCCATGAGGGTATGGGACACCATATCTCTTGTCAGTCTACATATTACAGTTGTCTCCATTAGTTCTGGTGTCAGTTTTTAGCAAGAAGATACTGGATGGATATAACAATAGCTTAAGACAAGTAGGGCACATTCAATACTCTTCAAATGTATGCCTTTCCCTCTGTTAGGAAGTCTTGAATAAATGCAACTGGTATCAAAATAGGGCTTCTTATAACATTTTCCTCTAGATTTTCTAAGGCTTTAAAGAATAATTTGTTGTTACTCAATAGGAAAAAAAAGTTGCTCCCTCTGATCAACAAAGTTACTAAGGAAAAATCCAGGTTTGGGAGTTGGGCATTGACTATTCTCCTAAGGAAGTTAAGCTAAGAGACTTTTAATATGATTGCACTGGTAATACAAAGAAAAACAAAGAAAGCAAAGAAAATTAAATTAAATTTAGTCCACCACAGAACAAACCATTCAGGAAAAAAACACTGGGTATCAGGATATACTCCTTTGTTCTGCTCTCTAGCAGTATGTTCTTCTCTCTATCTAGCGACTACACCCCTAACCCCCAAAACCAAAAACCATAGGGGGAAAAAAAAAATCAAAAAAGCCCTTTTCCCCTCACTTTAGTCATCCCATGTATATTCTTTACTACCTTTTGTTAATCTGGAAGGCACCATTCAATACAGCACTTTAAAGTCACCACTCTGTAGTGATTGGAAGTCCATCAGAGACATGGTTAGTAAGGATCTGCAGGTACAACTCGTTCTAAAGAAGTGCCATATTGCCACACACTTGGTTTTCAGAAAGTAATTTGGTGGAATCAACATTAAGCTTTAAACAATTCTCATGACACTTCAAAGTGTCAGTAGTTCCCTTTATTAAAAAAAGGCAACATGATACAAACACCAGCCTAAGCCTTACCTCCCATCTTGGTTGCTCTTGAGCTTTCTTGGATCTAATGTCCACATAACTCTTATAAGACTGAGGTTTAATGTGCCTCACTGAGCAGTACCTAAATGTAAAAGGCCTTTATAGGGTTCAAGGTCCTGTTCCCGGGGCAGAACGAGAAATAAATGTTCTTTCACTTTGTGGAAGTGTGTGTGTTGGGAGGGGGAGGGTACATTTGTGTTGTAAGATTTTAGTTAAATGAGTACACAGCTTGATTTTGCCCTTTATTGTGAAATAAGTAGACTACTTGAGAGAGAATTATATCTGTGTATTTAGACAAGGGATGGGAAGTGCTCTTCACTGCTCTCAAATAGCCCATGACACTGCTTGAAAAAACAAAAAAAAAATCCACACAACTAACACACAATGTCCCCACCCCCCTGAAATACCCATTATTTCCCAGTGTAAGAGGAAATCTGAACAAGTGAAGAACTGAACAGCTCCAGAGAGATATGTGCATTTGGTTTACCTTTGATGAATTTAGTCTGACAGTCAGTTATACAGGACTAACATCAGGATACAGGATATAGGACTGAAGAAATGAGACAGAGGTCAGAAGTAGAGCACTAAGTTACTGACAGAGATTTAGTAAGTAATACCACATGTGGACGTAAGATTTCCCACAAAGATTATTAAGGAAGAAGCGTGAACCTGAAATCTTATAATTTACAAGAACCTACACAGAAAAAAAAATGGTTAGAGAAGTTGAAGGAGAGTAGAGGGAAATAAGCTAAAAAAAAAAAAGATCAGAAAGAGCTAACAATATAAATTTAAGGAATCTGCCATTAAGAATTGCACAAGCAGAGAAGCTATGCATATAGTGTAGCACATGCTTTGGGAAAAGGCTGTTGAAAGTGTTTTGCAATGGGTAGAAGAGTAGGTAAGTTGAATGGAGACTGAAAAGAAGCTTCAAGCAAATGCTTTAAGCATTGAATTCAAAGCACAAAGGCAAAGAGACAGGAAAAGCTATTATTTTGCAACAGCATACAAGTGTGTTTTGAAGAAAGGAAACATAAACCATGCTTGTCCAGTTTGCAAAGCAGTCTGAAATGGTAGTGAGAAATCAGTGACTGAAAGAAGCAGCTAGATTTAGAGATGAGATTTTCAAACTAGATTTCACTACTTTTAATAATTCTTCAGCATCGATATATGTAACAAGCAGAAATACAAGCATACCTGCTGGATAAGCCTCAAATGATGTGTTAAGAACTGACATCTTTAGACGACTTTTCTGAGTAAAGTTTGTATGCTTACATAATAGCATTTCATCATATAATTTTGATAATGATACAAATTAGTTCTACTATACTTGTCTTTAATATTCTTTCTAGAAAGAACTTTATATTCTGAGAGAAAAGTCAAAAACAAGCTATTAAGTAGCTGTTAAGAAAGAGATATCTTCACAATGTCATTTTCAAATGAAAGAATTTTTCTGTCTGTCTTAAACATAAAAGAAACCACAATCCCTGTGTTTTATGAATCAAATAGAAGGCAAAAAAAAAAAATCTAGCTTGACACTTGTGTGGGATAGCTTTTTGCTCTACAAACGCACATGAACAATTAATTCAAACAGCTTTTTATCTTGTTTCAGTCAGAAACCTGATGTAGACAAACCCCTGCATTTAAATAGCATTATGGCTTAGATATACGCTGACAAAACCCTGCAAATGCAAAAGCAACAGCATCTTTTAAACTACATATTTAAATTTGAATGCTGTGGCTTTTGTGGTTTGCCTTGTTTGTATGCTCCGAGTGCGGCTTTTCTCTTTTGTCCAATATTAATATATAAAATGTACTTTACACAATCTCAAAAGGTTGTGAAACAAACATTCAGTGGCAGACATTCTAGCCTCCCTGGATGACAGACAGATAAATGATTAACAATAGTTGAACTCATACTGAGGATTTTTTAAAGGTTTACAATTTAACTGGCTAACATGAGTTTTGCAACATATGATTTAAACAATCTTCAGGGCTCTTGAGTATTGTGATAAACTTACCAATTACATAAAAGCATTTACTACTATGAACAATAGCAGCTCCTATCCTTTGTCTAAATTCTTTCATTTTGTAGATTATAAATCCAGAGACCAACTGTTCCAAAGGCAATATGAAAATCTTTAATGCTGATCCAGTTACTAGGCACATGTCCTAAACTGATGTGCCTAAATATCGTTATGAAATTTTAATTGCATAGAAAAGAGCATTTCTAAAATGAAACAGTGTTATTCATTTCTACAATACCCAGGGGCAATAATTCACATATAGATTAATGGCCTGTAAAATTCTGCTTGTTGACTGTTAACTATAAAACTCAAGCAGTGTGTAAGGACATGAAATACTTCCAGTATAGTACTGGCTTTAAGTCAGTTTATTTAGTTCTTCATCCTTAGTAGATCAGTATACATTCCCCAGCTTATATTTACTTTGACATTAAAAGTAGTAGTAGATACTGCAACTTACATTAAGCACCTCACCTCGCTGCCTACAGCAGCCTGTAGACATTATCCTTGAGATAAACTTTGATTAGTTAGGGTTAGTATCTGACACTGTGAATGTGAGTACTGCTTCAGGACTTTTGTGAACAGCAAAACAGAAGATAATTTTTCTGGCTGTGGAAAATTCATGTTCTTGCTTGCAAATATAGAGGATACATGCACATGTAGAGAATATGTATTAGATTGTAAGTGCTTCCTTCCCAGACAACCTGCTGCTATAGAAAAACCTAAATACCCTGTCACCTCAGACTGCGTCCATATGCAATACCAATGTTATGCCTGACATATTTTCTCATCAGTTGACTTCCCTCTATCTGTTGATGTTCTCAAAAATCATATAGGCAGGAAAGTTTCAGCAGAGCTCTCTGGAAGGGGAAAAAAGCATGGCACATGTTATGGCAAAGCTTAGTTGTTCATTAGTGCACAGAATGTCACTTGTGGATGCAGTAAGTGTAGCACTGAGTGGATTTAGAATGAAAGTGCTAATAGACAAATAATTAATTGCTCCTCTACTGCACCACTCTACTGGGGAATAACACCTCAGCTCCAAGATCAAGGGTCAGCCTGGATACAGAACCTGCAGCTACTAAAGCTCACTGAAGAGTCACAGGCTGGGAAATGAAGACTACTTCCTTCAAGTGACCAGGGAAATCTGACCCTTACTCAAATACAGCTACGCAGTGGATTAGAGAGTGCACGCTAATATTTTGCCTTTCATATGTGTTTGTACAGATGCGTTTTCTACACATGTAGATTTACGAGTTCTTTAAAAAAATCTTTGAGTGTATGTGCTTACATAACGAGACCTCTACAGTTTATCTTAAACTCACATGCATCTTCTTTCTGATTAAAAAAATCCCTGAATATATAACACTGCAATGTTACAATTTTTTTTTTAAATAACCATGTGTTCACACACATCATTACTTTTCTTTTTTTTTCAGATTTAGAATTCCAAAGGCATACATCCAAGACATGATCTGCTATTGGATGGTTTGATTCAGTTAATCACCTTCAAATACCAACAGCGTACACTATGCCTGCAAAAACAGTTCAACTAGGGAGTTCCAAAAAGAAATAAAAAAACACATAAAAAACTCCCAACCAGCAAACCACAAGCAAGAAATGTATTACTAAAACACAGAAACTAAACCAAGAAAGCCTAATTTCCCATGTTAAAAGTGCAGAAAATTAAGCTTTCCAATAATTGCACTATCTAGCTATTGATTAAATCTGTAATCAGGATCTAACATGCTTGAATACATAACTAAAACCATGGAATGGTATCATGGATTTGAGGTGTGTGGAGAGTTTGGTTTTCTAGAGTATGACTAGCAAGTGAAATGAAATGTGCCTTCTTTAATTGAAGTACTTTGAAATTATCCTTAGGGGTTTTTTTCCATTTAGTACATACTACCCACTATTGGTTATACAGGCGGGCAGCGAGGAGGTTGCAGAGAGAAGTCTCAAAGCGATCAAAAGGGACTTCAGGGCACTGGGGCAATTGGTGGAAGGATCGGGAGCACAGGTGGTGGTTTCCTCAATCCCTTCAAGGGAAGAAGGAAGAATACTGAAGGGAACAAGAAAACACACCTGATCAACACGTGGCTCA
>NW_009229117.1:0-18465 GCF_000690835.1 Fulmarus glacialis
TGAGCTGCCAGCTTCCCTAGGAGAATGCTATGGGAGACATCAAAAATCACAAGGGCCCTGGTTTATATAATCAACAAAATTCTACATGGAGATGTAACTTCAGAATTTAGTATTTTCCTAGTTTTAATTATACACAGTTCTTACATACAGGATCCACCTTACTTTTTCAGTATACACCCCCTTAAAATTTGTTAATGTAGAGAAAAGGCACGCATCCAAATTTGTCCTTCTCTGGATTGACATTCCCAAGGATCTATTATTTCACTTCCTAATCTCTCTGACATTTGCTCCTGGATATAACATTCCTATAATATTTTCTGGCCTTCAGTGCATCTATCTCTTTCCAGTGCAAAATTTACTGGTGATTCCTGTTTCCTGATAGTCTGAATAAAATCATGCTTTTTATGATTTAAAACTCCTAGAGGTGAAGGTATCTTCAGGGTGGAGGATATGTGAGAGCTTGTGTTTTAGAGCATGCAACAGTGGTGATAACACATTTGACTGCAGATGTTGTAAATCACAGAGGTATAGTTGCAACTGCAAGACGTGCTTTTTCTTTGCTTACTTTTTTTTATTTGACAGCAGTTGAGTGGCAAATGTGTGTAGCACAGACAGTTCTTTTGGTCCAGCCCACAAATTCTCCTTTAAGTATTGTCAGTCTGTAGAAAAGATTGCTATCCAGACATGCATGGACACAATCATAGACATATTAGCACCTATTATCTAGGGAATGGACACATCACGGCTCATTTGCCATGGATAATTTGGTATGCAATCTCTTGCTTGACAGTAAGCCACATCCATAGGCAGGTTACTTACCAACAAGAAATAATATGTTGTTATTTTTCCTTGGATAAACAGAGCTGCCAGTTCACAAATCAAAGTAATCTGTTTTTATTACAGTAATGATAGGAGAAATCTCTCTATTAGTTTAGATGTCCACTGATACAGGTGTACAAGGACTCCTCATAGTGACATGTGTGAATTTTGTCAAGGACATATACACTCCTTGTCACGTCTGCTCTCACTAATCTCTGAAGAGGTATGGTGCTCTCTCACAACTAATCCAAAATGAGCGTGCCTGCCTTTGACTTGACTATCACAGTACTTGTACTTTTTGTTTGCTGCTAAAGCTTCCTCACACAAAAATAATTCACAACTAAAATGGGCGCTTTCTGGTCAAGGTTTCCTCATCCTGAATGTATGCTTAGTCTCTCCACTCCACATTCGTAAATAGCTTGAGAGTTTTCAAGCATCTGAGGTCATTGTGCTTCACATAATTGTTCTTTGTTGTACTCTGTGAAGGAGATTACATGAGGGCAAGCTGGAATTCCTGGATATCATATTTCTCACTATTGAAGGGCTATCTCCTTGAATAAAAAAAGCAATAAGGCTATCTGAAGTGACCTTGGCAATTGTTCATGTACTTTATGGAATTATACAATTAGATGTGAGTTCAAATCAAGAAGCCCTAGAAAATCATAGGGATCACTTTCAAGACTGATAATGTCTCTGAACTGGTCAAATTTTGTTGGATGAAGGATACATTTTCTGAAATACAGCTCTATGCATCCAACAAAGTGTTTGATTAGTATTTTCCTGCATGATTTAACCCTGCCTGTTATAGTACTCCATTGTCATCAATTGCTGAGTTGTTAATCCCTGTAAACATATTAAAATTAAACACATCTAATGGAAACAAGTTGCTGCTCACTAGGGGTAATTCTTAGTAAATAGAGCCAAAAAGCAGATTACAAGGAATCTCGTTATTGCTAAATGAATATTACTAATGCAACTACTTGCTGGTAGATAATAGATGAAGTATTCAACACCATATAATACAAAAATATGCTAAATTGCTTTTCTTTCCTTTTAGCTTGATGAAAATGAGACATGCAGCTGAGTGCTAGGGAAAAAAAAAAAAACCTTTTGATGCCATTCCTTAGTGAGAGAGGTAGGAGATCTCCAAGTTTCCAGACTGCTAGTTTTCAGAAAATAAGATACTGGATAGTGGAGGGAAACTGTAATACCAGTGGAGGAGGCAAGGTATCACAGAGACTATACTTCATCCTGCAGACCAAAGAATTCAATGGGAAGAGGCAGATGTTGTGGCTGCCATTGGAAGAGTTTCAGTTGAGTCTTTGCTTTATTAAATGTCCAAAATCCTAAAAACTCAAAGCCAGAGCACATCACGCTTCCAAACAGTGTGCAGAGTGGCCTGTGTTCTTGGGCCTAAGCTGATTTTAAACATGATCTTGTTCTCTATTTTAAATTATACTGAACAGTGTGTCCACTTGGAGACCAAGATTTGTGAATCTGGGCCAATGAATGCACAGTAGGTGGAATGCTTCCTTCCCCCAAATTTAACCTTGCTTAACTAACTGAGAGACTTCCCAGTGCCACGGAACAACAGATTTAAATCTGGCAGGCATCACTTAGCTGTTCTCAGCAGGCAAGATCCTCATTCAGGCCCCAAATGAATGTAGAAGCTGTAGTTTGCATTATCTTATTTATGTTTCTTCCCTCATCACTGAGATCCCAGTTTCACAAGGTGTGGTAGTGGGCTGTCAAGAAACTGTTGGGTTCCAGTGCATGGTGTTTTGCTGACAGCAGGTGACAGCAGTTTGGATGGAGCCCCTGAGAAATCCACACCTCTATCCACACTTAAAAGAAATGAGAAAGAAAACTTGGTAATAGTTTGATGACTGTTTGGGGTTTTTTTTGTTTGTGTGGAGTGTACCTGTGCAGAGCTAAAATTAGCGAAGTCTTTTATCAAATACATTTAGAGGGAATTGGCCATGGTGTATTCATAAACAGAACAGGAGTTTTGTGTGTGTATTATATCCTTGTATATCTGTTAGAAACATTCATTATTTTATATATCCATCATATCCTTAACACACAGCTTAGGTTGTATGCTACCCCAAGTAACAGGAGGCACTTTCTGCTTGTCCGCATCCCACCAAGGCCACCATGACAGTGGAGTCAGGGAAACCCTGTAACTGTTACCTCAGCTACCACACCTTTTCTACGACCCTAAATAACAACTGAGAAATATCTTTTCAACAGCTTTCTGATTAAAAATAAACCTCTATTGATTTAGTGTAAACCTTTTTCAAAGTGTGACAGTTTTGTTTCATGAAGAAAGACTACAATGTCAACAAACATCATTTCAGATTTCAGGAAAGTTTCTATTTTGCTTGTGTTTTGAAACTACTGTTTTGCTTTTTGTAAGATAAAATGTAAAACATTTAAAAAGGTGAACTTGTCAAAATGCAGTATTTCAACTGACTAGAAACTGTTAGGTTTTTTTGTTTATTTTGGGAGTTCAGGGAGGGGTTCAAACATCTGGGAACTTTTCTAAAAGACAAATAAAATGTTTTAGTTAAAGAATTTGCCAAAACAAGCACTTTATTTGACAAGTGCTTGAAATTTTTCTAATTTCAGGCTGCAGTTAAGAGGAAGCAGAGGTACAAAAATAGCCTTTTTTATGAAGATCTATTTCTTTATGGTTACAATTGTATGAAAGTATTAGATGGATGTGCTGTGTTTCATGAGATTACGGCTAGCTGTAGTGCTTTAGTAATGCATCTGCAGAGACCATGTCACACAAGCAGATGTTAGGTTAATGAGATTTCACATGAATACCTGGTCTGCCGTCCAGCATCCACAGCCAGTGTTGGACTCACAGGAAGTGTATGAAACCTGAATGCATTGTATTTTATTGCATTTGGCCATCTTTTTCTACTTTTTAAACAAAACATTTCCATAGTCACAATAATTTTACATGCTCCTAAGCCAAACAAAAGGCAGAAGGAAGCGGCACCTCAATTGCTCCTCTGTGAATGCAAGCACAGTCAGCATATTTTAAATGAAGGAGGGAATGTTAATTCAGATCTGTGAAATAACCAAAAAAGTCTCAAGCATTAAGCTTGCAGAGCTTTCAGTAGACAGTGTAAACATAGAAGTTTAAAATATCTTCAGTATTCACTGGAATCAGCATGAATATGGATTCGGTACAAATTACCTGCAAACTGATCAAGGGCTAAGCATCAGCTGCTGGTGATGCTTGTAACTCCAAACTCCAGCTTACAAGCTAAAGATGTACTTACAGAGTTCAGAAAGGTCATAGATTTCGTTCTACTTTGATAGACATTTACAACCAATGTACCTCCCTGTTGATTTTGGACTTCTGCCCAAAGAAGTGGGGGAGGAATTTAGCAAGGCCAGAAGTCTCTAAAACCTTCCCACTTACTAAGAAGGTCCATTGTGTAAAACCTTCGTCTTTGCTAAGAACTTCTATTGTCAAACATTTTTCTAGGTTTTCCCAGTTTTCAATGACTATTCTCTTTTCCCTCTTCTTTGAAGAAAGATAACATCCTGTCCAACCTCAAGTAGGGAAACCCCCCCCACCATGCGTGCGTGCATTTAAGCATGAATGCAGTCCTATTCACAACTCTTGGCAAATACTAATGTGGATTTTTAAGCAACTGTAGTTGGGCTTAAACTCTTTGACTCAAATGTTAGTGTATCCAGGAGTTTACTCTGCACCTTTTTAGCAGATGAGAAAACAGAATAAAATCCAAGACACCCTAGTTAGGGAGAGAATAGAAATACAGTGAAGTTGTATGTATATGTATAAATCATAGCTACGGTCACAGAACTGGTCTGATTTTTGGTTGAAGTAGGCTTGAGAATTAAGAAGAGGAAAAGTCCTTAGAATAATAAAGCTACCTCCTTTCCACACATAAGACACTGATGTCTTGTCTGTTTCTTTCCTTACCTTTTTTTTCTGACTTTCTTTTCCAACTTTTTTTTCCCTTCCGTCATAGGTGTTACTTCTTCCAAGGAAAAGACTAAAAGCTGGTCTTGCCACAGATCAGTGTATTGACACTGGATATCTCACTGATATTTTATCAGTTGTCAGTGTTTCAAATGCCCAGGTACTGAAAGAATTCTGTCAAGGACATTATCCCGAGTTTAATGAAACTAAGTTGAGAATTTTCATGGGATGACTAGAGGATTCAAAATTAGTCTGTTATCATCACGTTTTCCAGCCTTCTGCTGCATGGGAAGTAGTCATAGTGGTGATTAGACAAGCCACATAAGCTCATCTAGAATATTTCTGAGTAATGAGGAATCATGTAGAGTTTTAGTGCCTTCTTTCTGAATGCTCCTATAAAAAATTAGGACTTACATCCACTTAGTTATTCAATAATAAACACAAATTGTTCATCATAGTAGCAAGAGCAAATTCACCATTACGTTTACATGACCACCACAGAGATGTTGAAGATGTAGACTCAAATTCAGCCTACTTAACGTTAGGTACCTAGCAGAAATATATGTCTTAGGATTGTGTCAGCCCTATGCTGTTTACAGACAGAAAAATTAGTAAAAGGTAGTTTCCATGCGCTACAGAAAGGGCTTCGGTTAGATAGCCTCTTCACCTGTATAATCTCTGATTTTAGACTGGATGGGTCTAGGCCAATGTCCTTGTTCCTTGAAGATTAAAGTTCTACTATGTGATGAGGTGAAATTAATTATAACCTCATAAGGTTATTTCCACCACTTCAGAATAAACTACAGCAATCTTCACCTGTATGCAGTGTAGGCAATAACTGAATACAGACAGAAATACAGACTGTGCCAAAGAAGCTGTAAGCAGCCCTGAGGAGATTAGCTGGCTTTTTTCAGCAACAGTGAGGCTATTGGCTATCTGGATTATTAAATCAGGGGAACTCAAGGGAAAGACATGAAAGAATGAGCCATATAAAAGCACAATGCACAAGCTATGAAATCTCTGTAGTGTAATTAGCAGGCGTAGTCAGCAAATGCAAAACAGTTTTTCCTCACAGACTTGCTCAGCTCTTTAACCTCACACCACATATAAAGCAATCCATATTTTTCCTTCCTAATATTATTATGAGAATACAATAAGGCAAATTAAACACAAGTAAAAATGTGATTGTGATCGTACACAATTTACAGAGCTTTCAACTAGTGAAAAATGCATCTAGACTTTGTGAGAAATATTTTATTCCCTTTTGTTTGTTTTGAATGGCATCTTCTAGCAACTGAAGGCCTCTGAACTCCATAACCAAATGAGTAAAACAAGACAGAACATAGCCATAAAAAACCTGAGATGGCAAAAACAAAGGTGACGTTTGAAAGCACTCTGGAGCATAGGATCAGGATTCAAAATGGTCTTGACAAAAATGGAAAGTCATTCCAAAACATTACAGTATGAAATTTTGTGCGACAATAACAAAATACTATCAATAGAAAGAAGAAGCCAATAAATGGCTGCAGAAGACAAATACTCAGGTAGGCAGAGATACCACACAAAAGCATCTGGGACTGCAGTAATTACAAACACAGCAGAAGTCAATAATTTTATGCTAAGGGTGGGGGTAGTGGAAAGGCAGAGTTTATTCTAGATGTGTGTAAGGCAAGAAAAGCAACTATTCCATAGTACTAATGGAGTCTCCGCTTCAGGAGAGATCTTTGTGAGCAGTCCAGATTTCATATGTGCAAAAGATCTTATGGGCAAATACAAGTGCAACAATTGTTGGTGCAAGCTCACTCTGCTCTACTCATACTGGGGAGGGGGAGAAGATGTGTGTCTGCCTTGGTACAGCCCTGAGCCCAAGTTTATAAATTTTACTGAGTGTCTAAGTTTAGAAACTCAGGTTTTTTGACATGCTCATATCAACTTGCAAAGGTGGGTTGGCTTTTTTTCTATTTTTGGGAATGGCCCAACTGGCTGAAAAAGAGGTAAATAACATGCCATCAAAGGGAGAGTGAGGCTGGGTAAAAATTGGCAGGAGACGAGAGGACTAAGCGAAGGAAGGTTGTAGAGAAAGTGGGTGCTTTAAAATCTTTAGTCACGGCTGTCTTACTTGTCACTAACAGCAACAAGCAGTGAGGTGTAGCAAATCAACCACATGACCATTACCTCTGCTGGAAAGGAAAAGGAGGAAAAAATGCCAGCCTCTTCCAGATGAAGCTGTATATGTTTCTGCACACATGATGTATATTCCCAAAATAGAGTTTGACTAGGATGCTGGCTGAATATGTTCCTCTCAGAAAGTCTCTCAGGATTTTTTAAATACCACTTAGTCATCAGTATATTCTCTTTGTGTCTTATCCCAAGGGCAACATCATTTTCAATAGCAGAAGTAGTCACAACACCTTCAATTAGCACTCGTTTAGGATTACCTCTGAGGGAGAACCTTGCCTTTCTTACTTAGCTTTTCCCTCCCCACACCTGCGGGCAATCCAGGGCAGCCCATTTATAATGTAGTTTGGGTCACACAGACATCTTCTGAACTCTCCCCTCCCCCACTAGCTATTTAATGTTAATGAATTAGTAGGGTAGTAGGGTGCATGTCTCCAGAGACTGCCACAATTAAGCAGATAGTAAATTAATCTGACAGGTGACTGACTGGTCCTTTCTGTAGTTTGTCAGCTCGAGCACAGAGGGAATTATTACTGCCAGCAACAGGGAGCATGCGGCTCGGGGTGGTGGAGGAGGGCTCCTGTGCCCCAGCTGGGACCTGTCCCCAGTCCCGCTTCCAGCAGTGCATGTGAGTGACTGCAGTGGGGGATACCTGCAGGTGAGAGGTGTATTCTTCACTTTAAAGTGTAACAGAGGTGCTGAAACCAAGAAGCATGGATGAGTTTTTTGTTACTTATTGTGTGGTTTTGCCCTTCAGAGTTTTTGCTTGTCCTTATAAAAAAGTATGTTTTTTCCTTTCCTGTCTTTCTCAGCAATTATGCTGTATATTGTCTTTCTCTTTTGGGGGAAGTAGATACTGGGCATGCTATTTTGGCGTTGTTATAAGAAAAAAAGCGTTGGTACCCACAAAGCTGTTCTATCACTCCCCCACCTCAGCTGGACAGGGGGAGAAAACATAATGAATGGCTTGTGGGCCAAGATAAGGACACTCACAAATTACCATCACGGGCAAACCAGACTCGACTTGGGGAAATTAATTTAATTTATTACCAATCAAATCTGAGTAGGGTAATATAATAAGAAATAAAACCAAATCTTAAAACATCTTCCCCCACCCCTCCCTTCTTCCCGGGCTCAACTTCACTCCCGATTTCTCTACCTCCTCCCCGTGAGCGGCACAGGGGGATGGGGAATGGGGGTTGCGGTCAGTTCATCACACGTTGTCTCTGCCACTCCTTCCTCCTCACACTCTTCCCCTGCTCTAGTGTGAGGACGCTCCCATGGGAAACAGTCCTCCATGAACTTCTCCAGTATGGGTCCTTCCCATGGGCTGCAGGTGGATATCTGCTCCACCGTGGACCTCCATGGGCTGCAGGGGGACAGCCTGCCTCACCATGGTCTTCACCACAGGCTGCAGGGGAATCTCTGCTCCGGCCCCCGGAGCACCTCCTCCCCCTCCTTCTCCACTGACCTTGGTGTCTGCAGAGTTGTTCCTCTCACATATTCTCACTCCTCTCTGCTGGCTGCTGTTGCACAGAGTATTTCCCCCCCCCCTTCTTAAATCTGTTATCACAGAGCCTACCGCTGTTGCTGACGGGCTCGGCCTTGGCCAGTGGCGGTCCATCCTGGAACCGGCTGGCATTGGCTCTATTAGACATAGGGGAAGCTTCTAGCAGCTTCTCACAGAAGCCACCCCTGTAGCCCTCCCCGATACCAAAACCTTGCCACACAAACCCAATACACTGACTTACCAGCCTTTAAAATAATTTTCAGCTGGGTCTTTTCTGGAACATGGACTGTGGCTTAACAGAATAAAAATATATGATGTGAGCTAGTCCAATTTATTTCTTCGGCACTGCCAATTCTGTTTCCTGCAACAGAGGCAAGATCAATAGTGCTAAGCAGCAGAAGTGATGCAAAAGATTACACCAAATCACTAGTGTTGCAGCAATAATTTAAAGCTGGTCAGAAAAAAAATTCGATCCTATCCATACTTACTGAGTCTGTGAAATTGGAAATGTCAGCAAAGATGGTGTTTCTCCAGAGTCTGCAGGAATCCTTTCCGGGTTTCTGCCAGGGTATCCATCCCTGAGCCCATCAAGCAGGTTATGGGGGATCCAGACTGCAAGGAGCCGATGGATCTGGAGCATCCCCAGTGTACTACTGACCCTGCAGTCAGCAGTTTCAGTACTTATATTTGCTAGTTGGATCTGCTGAATCTCCTGGATGAGAACCACTGGATTTTCAACATGTCAGGTAGTGAAGCAGACAGTTTTGTGTTCCCTCATTGGGCTGGCTGCCTGTCAGGGTTTCTTAAGAATTTGGGCTGCCATCCAGATTTGGTGGGAATGGGCTTTTCAGTATTTGTGCAGCAGGCAGTCTCTGCTAATGCTCTGGAAGAGGACTCCCAGTCCAATATTTAACCTTAAAAAAGAATGAGGGGGGAAAAAAACAATTTTCAGTGAAGCTGGTTTGAAATTCAACTTCTGAAGTACTCTATGTAATGGAATTTGCTTGCTCAGACTAGCTCTTATGGTTATTCACAGCAGCATTTCTAGGTGTAGAGACGCTCATACTTCAATCACTTGCTGACATAAATGCCTTGCTGTTCCCCGGAAAGGCTCATATTTATGAAGAGGAATTGGCAGATGCAAATCCAGTGCAAATTAGAACAGGACTTTCTGTATATGAGCAGATAAACCTAACCACAAGCTAATGGGTGCAAGGAGGTAACAGTTGGTTATCTGTGAAATATATTATCAGCATTTAAATAAGTCAGGGCTGGTGCTACTTTATTACTTGAACGTTGGAACCTTGTTATGTATGGGATGAAGCACTCAACAGAAGTCAGGAAGTTGATTAGACAATTTATCTTGTAGCCATCTTGCTGTTTAGTTATTAAAACTAAACACTTGCAGCTATGCATACTAACAGCAGGAGAATTTCCCATCTGTGCTGTCATTGCTTTTGTCAGTTTGTTTCAAAGTAAAAAGGTACTGCTTTTTCACAGTGAAACATCGACTCTTTACTTTGCAATAAACTTGCCAGGATTGTGTGTCTGTAAAGGAAAGGAAGAGGGGAAGTAGGGCTGAGAACCTACATCAAGTCATTTGCTACAAAACTTGTTTTGCTTTAAGGTAAAATAGTATTTTTTTTTCCCCCTGGATTTTCAATAAATGAAAAATCTTCCTCCAACTGAAGTTTGCCTCAGTTAATTCATCCTCTTTGTCTTTGTTAGCTCTATTTAGGTTTGTTTAATCCAAGAATCCTATTTTTAAATGGAATCATTTGAATGTTCTGTATTTCTTTTTCAAGCCCTAGTCATGAACTAGATCTTGAAATTAGTCATGAAATTTACTGGTAATTTTGTTTCTCTGAAATGATTTTTAATAATTTAAAAACTTGCTTAAATACTTGTTAGAGCCTGGAGATGGACAAAGGAGGATGGTAGGTTTGACTTCTCTGGATTTTGGATAAAAAATGATACAGCTTGCAGACTTAGGTCCTGCCTGTTCTTGCAATATCCACCCTGAATTCTCAAAGAACAATATTCACTTTATACACTGTTGAATATAGGTTTAGGACTTCAATTAGGACTATCGGTGATGTTGACCTTCTCAAGGCTGTCCACTCCAACAGGAGCTGATCAATGAATGCTGAGAAATGGAGGAGAAAGTACTAAGATTACAGTGTGGGGTGGTACATGTTCTGTAGGGGAAGAGGAGGTCTCAACACACTATTACACCATGTTTATTTAAAAATAAGAAAATTAATTTAAGGTGATCTATAATTCTTCATAGTTTGTGTAGTGACACGTTGGTGCTTTGTGCTCAGCTCCTGCCGTCCCTTTCCACAACTGACTCTGATAGTTTCTTACCGGTGAGGTTGTGATATTACTAAAGAGGTGAGACCTGTTGCAGAAATAAACATGAGAGATCTAACTAGCTGGAAATATTTGCTTATGGAGTGATATTAATAGCATGGTGTTCTGGCTGTGGAATTTGAAAGAGGTGGGAAATTGCAAACATTGGGTGAAATTTTGAAGCCATTGCAATGCTTCCATGTTCACTTCTATGCTCTGCTGGAGGGAGTTCAAACCCACATCCGTCATGTTGCCGTAGGTACCAGGATATGGGCTGCTCTGCATGTTCCTGTAGCTTGTTCAAAGGTCAGTAGATAAAATGTCTAAAACATTCTTAGGAGTAAGGACTCTTCCCCTCTGGTAAGTGTGATGATTACCTGGCTATCAAATCAGACTGCCACTTGTTTTCTCTTTCTGGTCAAAAGAATCTTGAATGCTTTTTCTGTGCAGCAGAACAACTTAAACAGGATGAAGCGGAGAGACTTCCAATGCATAATAGCCAATAAAAGTTGGGTTGTTTCCTTATAGACATGTAAGTTTGAAACCCCTCAAGCAAGGAAAAATAGCTGAACCTGGCTCTCCTGCTTACTTGTGAATGCTCTTTGGATACACTGTAAAAGAGAGTACAAGTACTGAGGTCTCTTGAGTGGCAAGAATGGACCTCATTCAGTGCTTTGAGGGGAAGGAGGAATGTTCTGAGCTGCAGATCCTGACTTGGCAGAGGCACTACCTTACAGACGCCCTGAAGTGAGCTGACATGAGATTTGTGTAATCAGATTTTCCTGCTGACTATCCCTAGGCAGCCCAGTAATAAGCACTTCGTTCATGAAAACCTTTTTATAAGGGCTCTGACATCTACTATTCAAGCAGTATGACACTTAACTTGCAGACTTTAAAGACTTGTATTGTAGCTGACCCAGCATCCTTAGTATCATGTGCAACATGCTAGACGATAACCCCTCCTTCGTCCTCCCGAATCATAGGGCTCTCAGTACTGAGGAAAAACTTTTCACCAAGTGCTGCAGTAGGATTTCATAAATATATTTTTGTTTGTTTGCAAAAATGCTGCAAGTCTCAAGGTACTTTGAATTTTAAAGCAGGGTTTCCTTTGGCAAAATTCTCACTGAATTCAGGAGTTTTGCATTGAGACATTTAGTTTCCAGAACACTGAGGCATAGGGTTGCATTTACTTGTTCTGGTATATCCCAACAAATATGACTAAACATTGTTCTTGTGATTTTTTTTTTCTTCTTCCGGTGATTCATAGCTTAGAGTCTATTGTTAGCACTGGATACATGCCACTTTCACAGCTGAACATATTGCAGAAATCTAAAAACATTTTTGAAAGAACTAGATGACAAAATTATTAAAAGCTCTTGATGGTATGCAGTGTATTTGTAGCTCATAAGTGGGAGAATCAATTGCATACTAACTATTGTTCAGACATGATAACTTATAAGCTCCTTTCCTTACTGAGGAAAGGCTTTTGCTATATGTATTTTTGAATATTGAAGTTAAGGATGTAAGTCACTTGCCTCGTGGGAAACAGATATGTGGTGAAAATGACTGTTCTCTTAATAAGGAAAGGGTGTCAATAAGACTTTTTTGTCATAGCAAATGTATATAGCACTTCACAAATGTCTATTGTGCCCACCTGGTAGAATATTTCCCCCTCTGGATTTCTCTCTCTGTCCCAGATTTGATTCTTATCCTGATAACTGAGGTCAGTCAAGTTTCCCAGAGAGTGCCCGTGATGAAGAGGTGTCTGCTTCCTCCAAATCAGTTGGACGGGAGTGTTTCACTTCGCTTTTTAACCCTCTCCACAGTAAGGAGACTCCACATCATGTAGCAAAACATTTGCAATCTCCCCTTCTCTGTGAATAAATCCTCCTACCAACATATTTCTGCCTGAAGACTCTTAAATTTTAACTTGCATAAATCAGATGTTTGCTCTCCCATACGAGAGAGCGCATGATTAACTATTGTATTTATCTAACTTCAGGGTTTTTGTACTCCTGACACTGACTGTAGTATCTGAGTGCCTTCTGCATGCTTCACTGTTAAAAAGCCAAAGCCACACTGGATTTCATGGTGCATCCATGGTCTCTTTAGTTGGGATTGTGAGAGGATGTTACTTTCATGATGATGTTGGCAGAGATTAGAGGTAAAAATAAGCATCAGTCTTGCAGTCACTGAAATGCCTGAAGGGGTCTTAAGGCTTCCATATAGATGGTCACGCTTCTGTTTTCTGCAGCTAAATCACTCTGGTGAAAAATGATTGGTCTTGAAAGTTAGGACCAGAGCCTTACATTCTTGGAGGCCTCTGAGCAGAAGTATGGTGTGTTTTCTGCAACCTCTGGATGGATGAGAGGTGCACCAGTGCTGGCTGTGCGACCCTCACGCCTTCGGGTGCTGGCTTTCATGAGCCCCTGTGGGTGAGAACGGTCTTTCAGCTGCACTGTAATCAAGGGGTATAGTTGCAGGCAGCTAGACATGGCCTTGATGTGTGTAGTCTGGAGAAGTCCCAGGAGCTCTATAATCCTGTCTGGGAGCCTGGTGTATACTTGATTGCTGAAACGTAAGCTGCTGTAGCTTCATTGCTATCAGTTCCTTGGCTAGGCAAATCAAAGTTATTATGGTTAAAAGCAAGAGTTTCTTGTGCAGGTGTATCTTGTAAAAGGCCTCGATTTCCCTGTCTTGATTTAATCTTTAATATCTAATTACTAAAGGTCTGATTATTTTCTTAAAAGTATCCCTGGGACATGATGTCATTCTTTGTTATTGAGGAAAGGCTCATGTGAAAAGATGGGTCTTACATTATGCTCTAAAAATAGTAAGGTCACTCCCATCAACAAAAGATAAGATTTTTTAAGTTAAGGAAAACCCTGTGTAATCTCACAAAGACAGAGCACACAACCAAGTCAAAGTGCAGGAAATATGCCAATGAAGTCTAATTGTGGGAAAGGACATCCAAAATACTTAATACTAGGTTAATGAGAGTATCTTTTACATAAAACATTTACTAAAATTTAAAGTTTCCTGAGAAAAGCTGTAAAATAATTCTGTAGAAAACCAGGGAGGCTCTGGGAAAGGTTGAACTGAGCTAGAGCAGAAGAAGCATTTTTTAGCGAAGTAGTATCAGAGTAGTGTTTCAATATACTCCAGACAAACACATTGGGGTTCCTCTCTTATGAGATGTATCAGTATTTCAGATTTATTTCCAAGGAAACAAAACATCTGTCAAGTTCTGTTATCAACAATTCCCCTGAATGAAGTAGTGCAAACTCATGTGTGTAACAAAAAAAGAAAAGATCCTTATTCTGATACCCAAGAACTCCCTGAGCAGCTCTTCAGTTTTTGGAACCCTAAAAAAAAAGAATTTTAGGCGAGGCAGGAGAGAAACATCAGGTGAATATATCAGTAAAACCTGTAACAGGTAGAACAATCATCAAATTAAATTAAGGCATTAAATTTGAGCTTAATAAACTCAGTAGGATGCAGTTTAACTACCCTTTATAGCATGAAAGACACGTGGAGACAGGTAAGGGCAAGCCCATACTCACTGAAATAGTATGATAGCCTTGCATAGGGGAACTAAAAGAAAAGAATCTGAAATAATCAATATATGGGGTGGTCTGTGAAAAGCAAAGGCAGTGGGACAGAAGAGGAGGGACTGCAATGGGAGCATCTGAAGCTGCCATCAGAGCCGAAACCTCTATAGACCACAATTTAGCAGAGGTAGCATTTTGCAGAGGTCAGTAACAATATCCTAAAAGTAGGTCATATGCCAGCACTAATATGACCCCATGTTAGTACCTGAAGATCTGAAAAGTCTGGATATTTGGGGGGATGGGAGGGAGGGAAGGTTGTCTGCTTATGTTAGTGGAATGAACCGTGAGCTATTTGGTTTATGCAAATACTCCTATTTTTAGGCTTCTCTGACCTTCACAGTATGCAAACTTATTTTGAGTACAATAAGCATCTGATAAATATTTATTGGCATTATCTGTCAAATAAACTATTGTAGGGGATAAAGAGGAAAAGTTTTACAGGCATTTTAATATTTTTTGGAGTAAACAGCATAGTGAAAACAAAACAAAACGAAAGACCTTATAGCCTCTTTTCCAGAATTTTAGTATTTTGTATGACTGGGGAAATCAATAGAAGTAGAGAAAGTTTTTCTGAATTTGGAAACGTGGTAACACTTTTTAATAGACGTATCTGGGTGTTAAGGAATTGATGGCAATTTTCAGTCCTAGGTTCTCTCCAATAGTACTTGAAGGTATTGACTGCTGCTACTGACTTCTGTGGACACTGCTTTTCTAGAATTCATGATAGTTAGGTAAGAAGGATGGTGAATTTTTGCTTTTCCTCCTAGAAGACTGGTTACAGCTGTCTACATCTGCTAGGTGCTACGGGTAATTTCAGCAAAAGAGGCTTTTTTGTGTGTGTGTGTCTTCAGAATGCCAGGTTATTCCCAAATCTGCTGGGTGTGTTGCAATGCTTTTACTGTTCTGGGGCTTATATATATATATCCATGCTAACACATTGTCCCTCTAACATCCCAAACTCCAGATAAGTTTGCCCCATAAAAGGTTTATCTTGACTTAAATGTTCAAAAAGTAAACTCTTAGCAAAACAATTCAAGAGATTGAATCCTGGATTTGTATTTGTTATGAACATAAGGCATACACTATTACTAGTTTCTTGGGATTCCAAAAGCAAGTTGGAAAATCAAATCTTTGGTGGTTCTGCAGAATTTTGTCAAAAAAAATGTCTCAAAAGCTTTTCTGTCAATGTCTCAGCCAAATATTGAGCAGATTCATAATCTGACCTACCACTGACAACAATTGGGAATGCTTACTGTTCCCTAAAATCAGCCTTCAAAGCATTTCAGATCAGCTACCAAAATGCTTTGGTGGTTTTGGAAAATGCATACAAATATGCAAATTTCTGACAGTCAGCAGGCTAGGACCAATCTCTCCTAACTTTAAGCATTATTTCTGAACTAGTTTGTTTTAGTTTACTTTTTAGTGAAATGCAAAATATTGACACTTCTGACTTGTGGCTCATCTCTTTTTTAGAAAGAGGCATCTAAAGTAGGTTGGGCAACCTTAGGGTGTGGATCATCCAGCTCTCCCTGTTCATTGCAAAAGTAGCTCAGATGTAGACAGCTGTGTGCAAATGAACGCAACCAACACAGTCTGGGCAAAGACAAAAACATAGTCCTTTTTTCTTTGGTAACTTTGACTGTCATAAAGCTCATGTTGCATGTTGTAGTTATTGCTAGGATGCTGAGAACATTTGTCCAGGGGCTTTATACTGCCAGTTTCTACACGGAGGAAAATATGTGCTTGCGATGTCTGAAATTGAAAGTCTGCTGCTTCTCATTGAGTTAAAACAAAAAACCTAGGAGTAGAGGGATAATGATAGATGGAAACAAAATTTAAGCCACGCAAGCAGGTTGTATCACCTGGGAAAACAGAATGGCACGATTAATTTTAAAAAATAATCTGAAAACCCAGAGCAGAGTTTCCTTAGAAATATAGCTTTCTTCTTGCTTTTATTCCTTTTCAGTTTTCAGTATCTCTTCACAAGCTAAACATACTATGCTGTTTTATGAGTCAAAGGGATATGCTCACAAAAAGGAAGAAAAGTTATCGAGCTATTGAAAAATGTATGGTATATTTTCAGGATAGCAGGTGTTCTGAACTAACTGGTACAATCTCATGCAGGTATGTCAGTAAGCACTTTACAAAAATCTCCAGCTAATGAATATCTATATAATGGGTTAAAAAAAGGCACTAACAGCTGAAAAGTGAAATAGCTTTCTTGGGATTTTGAACAAGCAAAAACGTAATGGGAATTAAAAGAATGTCTTTCCATGGATCACAGGAAGTTTACCTATAAATAGAGCACCCATTTACTTCATAGCTGGCAGACATCAGAAAACAGCTCCTGGTGCAGAACTGCTGTAAAGAAAAAGCAGAGTGAACTGCACTGGTGCAAGTTGTATGCATCTACACCAAAATGCTGTTACTGGGACTGGAAAACTCAACTAGACAAGGCTTTACCTCTTAAGGTTTTGATTCTTAGGTGCAAATACTGAGAACTTTACAAACGAAGTCTCAATTCTGCAGGCAGCCTGAAACAATTACTCAAATGCCTGAAGTGTTCCGGTGTATGTCAATAAGCTGTTAGCTTGAGAGCAATACTGTGATCTTGCATGACCTAGATGTCTTTACACTACTTCCAGGATACTGAAAGTGGCAGTTCAACCCAAATGCTAAAGTGCCTGTTTTAATCCCTTTCTATTTAAGAAAATAATTGGAAGACAAATAGCTCTGCTATTGAACATTAAAATGAAATAGTAAATAACTACCATAACAAATATGGAATATTTCTGTGTTATTCATCTGCATATTTCATTTAAGAAAAGGAAGCTGTTACTACAGAAATTTGAAATCCATGGGACTGTAAGCTAAACTCAGCTTTGTATATGGGAACTCAGTTATAAATGTGCTGGATTTTTGCCAGCTACTGTACAGCTTTTACGGAGAAGAACAAAGTACTGCTGCTAAAGAGACCAATATTAATGTAACTGGCCCTCACACCAGTTATGTGTGATTCTTCCAGTCAAACTACTTACATCATTGCAGCAGCAGAATATGCACCTGATGATTTGCTTGCTTTACTGAAGTACTAATACACTGACTCTAACTTTTTGCAAATGACTTATTTGTCAAACACAGCTTTGGGGTAAAAAATAAACAAATCTGCCTGTGCACATTCACATCTCTCAAACTGGTTCCATTGAAAAAGCTGAGGAAATAATTTAGTTAAAATTTCCATATTCCTGAACCCTAGCCTTGATGGGATTTGCTGAGCAGGTGTCCAGCACCCTGCTCCCAGACTGCCATGCCGTGCAATCCTCCCAGAACTGTGGAAAAGGATGCGATTGCTGTTGTGCTAGACTACGTGGCATATAGACAGTGTACTGTACAAGGGAGTAGTTTCAGCTGTTTTTCTGTTCATCATGGAACTTTCTCCATACCTACTCTACTTTGAAGTCATCACTTGCTTCCAAGAAAAATGAAAATCCTGTGGGTATATAGCTGTGGAATGGGTTTTTTGTGGTTTATACAGCACTTAACACATGTAGTTAGGTCTCTCAACTTACCTTGCTTGACCTTTGGGAGGAAGAGTTTGTTTCAGAAAGACAGCCCCCATTTTAGATTCATCTGAGAATAAAAATAACTTCCAGGCTCCCTTTTAGCCTCTGAGCAAAGAACTTAATGACTTGCAATGGCCTACTCGCACTGCTGCATTCACATGCAGCTAAAGAAAATGTTTTTCTTGCATGGCAGGTTACTGCAAATAACAATCACATGTTCTAGGTACTTTATAATTAGTGCTGACTGAACAACCATAAGCCTTTGGCTCTGATTCCTGTTCATTCTATGGCCTTCATTCACCAAGAAACACATAGATAGTTGTATCTTAAATCCTGGCTCTTAATAAAATCCATGGAGGGAAGTGAAAGTTAGGAGCTTAACTTGGGAATGTGAACGTTTTCTCTACCCAACACACAGCTCTCCTCCCCAAGTGGTGCATCTGGGAAGATGCAGAAATACATAAGCAG